>NC_090983.1:104172500-104417500 GCF_041146395.1 Eulemur rufifrons | reverse complement strand
CTCCCCTTAACACGTAAACCTCACCGTGCGCCTAACTTTAACCTCTTATCCTAACGTTAATGCATAACCCATTTCCTGAGAACAACCCCTATCCCATAATTCTAACCCTATCTCCTAGTCATCACTGTGACACCTAATCCCTAACCCTAATTCTAAACCGCTAACCCTAACCGTAACCCTACCTACAACCCTAACACTGACAGTAACCCTTACCTCTAACCCCAACGCTATGCCTAACAAAAATCGTAACGCTTGACCCTAAACCTTCACCCTAACCCCTAAGCCTTACCCTAACCCTTAACCCTAATCCTAATCCTAACCATTAAACCTAACCCTAGCTCTTAAAGCTAACCCTAAACCTTACCCTCACGACTAGACCTAACCCTGACACTAACCTAACACCTAAACCTAACCAGAACCCCTAAAGCTAACCCTGAACCCTATCCCTAACCCTAGCAGTAAACTTTAACCCTAAACCTAAGGCAACCCGTAACCCTAATCCTATCCTTTTACCCTAAAACTAACCCCTAAACCTAATCCCTATACCTCACCCTAACTCTAACCCCAATCCTAATTCTAACCATACCCCTTCATAAAACACTAACTCCTAACCGCTAACCCTAACACTAACCAAAAACCCTAATCACTAATCCCTAACACTAACGCTTAACCTTTACCCTAACTGTTAACCCTCACCCTAAATCTTAACACTGACCCTAACCTTAACCTTTAACTCTAAGCCTAACCCTTAACCCTACAGTAAGGAAGACCCTTAATGCTAATGGGATCCCTTATCCCTAACCCTAACACTACAGCTAAAAATAACCCTAACCTTTGATCCGTAAACCTAACCCCTAACACTTACTTTAACCCCAAACCCTAACCCTAATCCTAAGCATTAAACCTAACCCTATCTCTTAACCCTAACGCTAGCCCTTACCCTAACGCCTAGATCTAACCCTAAATCTGACCTACCGCCTAATCCTAAACTTAAGCCCTAATGCTAACTCTAACCCTGAACCATAAACCTACCCGTAACCCTTAACACTAACCCTATCCGTGAACCTTAACCCTGACCCTAACCATTACCCGCACCCAAGCATTTAACCCTGACCCTACCCCTAATCCTTAATGATAACCCTAACACTAAACCCTAACCCTACACCCAATACTTCACTCTAAACCTATCCGTTAACCCTAACCCTAATGCTAACCACTAAACGTAACCCTCACCGTGACCAGTAAACCTAACCCTAACCTCTAACACAAAACATAGCACATAACTCTAACCCTAAAACGAAACCTAACCCTAAGCCTAACCCTGAACCCTAACTGTTAACCTTAACCCTAAGCGTTAACTCTCACGCTAACCTTTAATCCTAACCCTAATCCTAATCTTCAACCCTAAACCTAACACTTAACCCTAACCCTGTACCAAACCCTAACCCCTCATCTTAACCCTAACCGTAAACCTCAACCCTAAACCAAAGTGTAACCGTTAAACCTAAGAGTAACCTTTAACCCTAACCCTAATCCCAAACCCTAAGCCCTCACCCTAACACTAAACTTCATCCTTAACCCTAACCAGAATCCTAACCCTAAATCTAATTCTCAGACTTCTTGCTTTCTTAGAGTTTAGAAAGCCTGCAATCCTCCCATGCCATGCGTGAAAGGAGGCTCTACCACTGTGTCCTGCATGAAACCCACGGGCCCATACCCAGAGTATGATAGAGTGGGTTCCCGGGTACAATCCCAGCCCCCTAAACTCCCCCCACCCGCCTAATGCAGACAGGGCCCGTGCGCTAAGCATAAACAATACCTTTAACAGATAACCCTAACCCTGAACATAACACCCAACCCTGTTCCTATTTCTCCCCTTAACACGTAAACCTCACCGTGCGCCTAACTTTAACCACTTATCCTAACGTTAATGCATAACCCATTTCCTGAGAACAACCCCTATCCCATAATTCTAACCCTATCTCCTAGTCATCACTGTGACACCTAATCCCTAACCCTAATTCTAAACCGCTAACCCTAACCGTAACCCTACCTACAACCCTAACACTGACAGTAACCCTTACTTCTAACCCCAACGCTATGCCTAACAAAAACCCTAACCCTTGACCCTAACCCTTCACCCTAACCCCTAAGCCTTACCCTAACCCTTAACCCTAATCCTAATCCTAACCATTAAACCTAACCCTAGCTCTTAAAGCTAACCCTAAACCTTACCCTCACGACTAGACCTAACCCTGACACTAACCTAACACCTAACCCTAACCAGAACCCCTAAAGCTAACCCTGAACCCTATCCCTAACCCCAGCAGTAAACTTTAATCCTAAACCTAAGCCCAACCCGTAACCCTAATCCTATCCTTTTACCCTAAAACTAACCCCTAAACCTAACCCCTATACCTCACCCTAACTCTAACCCCAATCCTAATTCTAACCATAACCCTTCATAAAACACTAACTCCTAACCGCTAACCCTAACACTAACCAAAAACCCTAATCACTAATCCCTAACCCTAACGCTTAACCTTTACCCTGACCGTTAACCCTCACCCTAAATCTTAACACTGACCCTAACCTTAACCTTTAACTCTAAGCCTAACCCTTAACCCTACAGTAAGGAAGACCCTTAATGCTAATGGGATCCCTTATCCTTAAACCTAACACTACAGCTAAAAATAACCCTAACCTTTGATCCTGAAACCTAACCCCTAACACTTACTTTAACCCCAAACCCTAACCCTAATCCTAAGCATTAAACCTAACCCTGTCTCTTAACCCTAACGCTAGCCCTTACCCTAACGCCTAGATCTAACCCTAAATCTAACCTACCGCCTAATCCTAACCTTAAGCCCTAATGCTAACACTAACCCTGAACCCTAAACCTACCCGTAACCCTTAACACTAACCCTATCCGTGAACCTTAACCCTGACCCTAACCATTACCCGCACCCAAGGATTTAACCCTGACCCTACCCCTAATCCTTAATGATAACCCTAACACTAAACCCTAACCCTAAACCCAACACTTAACCCCAATCCTATCCCTTAAACCTAACCCTAATGCTAACCCCTTAACGTAAACCTCACCGTGACCAGTAAACCTAACCCTAACTTCTAACACAAACCATAGCACATAACTCTAACCCTAAAACTAACCCTAATCCTAACCGTAAACCCTAACTCTTAACCTTAATCCTAAACGTTAACTCTCACTCTAACCTTTAATCCTAACCCTAATCCTAATCTTCAACCCTAAACCTAACACTTAACCCTAACCCTGTACCAAACCCTAACCCCTTATCTTAACCCTAACCGTAAATTTCAACCCTAAACCAAACTGTAACCATTAAACCTAAGAGTAACCTTTAACCCTAACCCTAATCCCTAACCCTAAGCCCTCACCCTAACACTAAACTTCATCCTTAACCCTAACCAGAATCCTAACCCTAAATCTAATTCTCAGACTTCTTGCTTTCTTAGAGTTTAGAAAGCCTGCAATCCTCCCATGCCATGCGTGAAAGGAGGCTCTACCACTGTGTCCTGCATGAAACCCACGGGCCCATACCCAGAGTATGATAGAGTGGGAAGCCGGGTACAATCCCAGCCCCCTAAACTCCCCCCGCCCGCCTAATGCAGACAGGGCCCGTGCGCTAAGCATAAACAATACCTTTAACAGATAACCCTAACCCTGAACATAACACCCAACCCTGTTCCTATTTCTCCCCTTAACACGTAAACCTCACCGTGCGCCTAACTTTAACCGCTTATCCTAACCTTAATGCATAACCCATTTCCTGAGAACAACCCCTATCCCATAATTCTAACCCTATCTTCTAGTCATCACTGTGACACCTAATCCCTAACCCTAATTCTAAACCGCTAACCCTAACCGTAACCCTACCTACAACCCTAACACTGACAGTAACCCTTACCTCTAACCCCAACGCTATGCCTAACAAAAACTGTAACCCTTGACCCTAAAACTTCACCCTAACCCCTAAGCCTTACCCTAACCCTTAATCCTAATCCTAATCCTAACCATTAAACCTAACCCTAGCTCTTAAAGCTAACCCTACACCTTACCCTCACGACTAGACCTAACCCTGACACTAACCTAACACCTAACCCTAACCAGAACCCCTAAAGCTAACCCTGAACCCTATCCCTAACCCTAGCAGTAAACTTTAACCCTAAACCTAAGGCAACCCGTAACCCTAATCCTATCCTTTTACCCTAAAACTAACCCCTAAACCTAATCCCTATACCTGACCCTAACTCTAACCCCAATCCTAATTCTAACCATACCCCTTCATAAAACACTAACTCCTAACCGCTAACCCTAACACTAACCAAAAACCCTAATCACTAATCCCTAACACTAACGCTTAACCTTTACACTAACTGTTAACCCTCACCGTAAATCTTAACACTGACCCTAACCTTAACCTTTAACTCTAAGCCTAACCCTTAACCCTACAGTAAGGAAGACCCTTAATGCTAATGGGATCCCTTATCCCTAACCCTAACACTACAGCTAAAAATAACCCTAACCTTTGATCCGTAAACCTAACCCCTAACACTTACTTTAACCCCAAAGCCTAACCCTAATCCTAAGCATTAAACCTAACCCTATCTCTTAACCCTAACGCTAGCCCTTACCCTAACGCCTAGATCTAACCCTAAATCTAACCTACCGCCTAATCCTAACCTTAAGCCCTAATGCTAACTCTAACCATGAACCCTAAACCTACCCGTAACCCTTAACACTAACCCTATCCGTGAACTTTAACCCTGACCCTAACCATTACCCGCACTCAAGCATTTAACCCTGACCCTACCCCTAATCCTTAATGCTAACCCTAACACTAAACCCTAACCCTAAGCCCAACACTTATCCCTAAACCTATCCCTTAACCCTAACCCTAACCCTAATGCTACTCCCTAAACGTAACCCTAACCGTGACCAGTAAACCTAACCCTAACCTCTAACACAAACCATAGCACATAACTCTAAGCCTAAAACTTACCCTAACCCTAACCCTATCCCCTAACTCATAACCTTAACCCTAAGCGTTAACTCTCACGCTAACCTTTAATCCTAACCCTAATCCTAATCTTCAACCCTAAACCTAACACTTAACCCTAACCCTGTACCAAACCCTAACCCCTCATCTTAACCCTAACCGTAAACCTCAACCCTAAACCAAAGTGTAACCGTTAAACCTAAGAGTAACCTTTAACCCTAACCCTAATCCCAAACCCTAAGCCCTCACCCTAACACTAAACTTCATCCTTAACCCTAACCAGAATCCTAACCCTAAATCTAATTCTCAGACTTCTTGCTTTCTTAGAGTTTAGAAAGCCTGCAATCCTCCCATGCCATGCGTGAAAGGAGGCTCTACCACTGTGTCCTGCATGAAACCCACGGGCCCATACCCAGAGTATGATAGAGTGGGTTCCCGGGTACAATCCCAGCCCCCTAAACTCCCCCCGCCCGCCTAATGCAGACAGGGCCCGTGCGCTAAGCATAAACAATACCTTTAACAGATAACCCTAACCCTGAACATAACACCCAACCCTGTTCCTATGTCTCCCCTTAACACGTAAACCTCACCGTGCGCCTAACTTTAACCTCTTATCCTAACGTTAATGCATAACCCATTTCCTGAGAACAACCCCTATCCCATAATTCTAACCCTATCTCCTAGTCATCACTGTGACACCTAATCCCTAACCCTAATTCTAAACCGCAAACCCTAACCGTAACCCTACCGACAACACTAACACTGACGGTAACCCTTACTTCTAACCCCAACGCTATGCCTAACAAAAACCCTAACCCTTGACCCTAACCCTTCACCCTAACCCCTAAGCCTTACCCTAACCCTTAACCCTAATCCTAATCCTAACCATTAAACCTAACCCTAGATCTTAAAGCTAACCCTAAACCTTACACTCAGGACTAGACCTAACCCTGACACTAACCTAACACCTAAACGTAACCAGAACCCCTAAAACTAACCCTGAACCCTATCCCTAACCCTAGCAGTAAAATTTAACCCTAAACCTAAGCCCAACCCGTAACCGTAATCCTATACTTTTACCCTAAAACTAACTCCTAAACCTAACCCCTATACCTCACCCTAACTCTAACCCCAATCCTAATTCTAACCATACCCCTTCATAAAACACTAACTCCTAACTGCTAACCCTAACACTAAGCAAAAACCCTAATCACTAATCCCAAACCCTAATGCTTAACCTTTACCCTAACAGTTAACGCTCATCCTAAATCTTAACACTGACCCTAACCTTAACCTTTAACTCTAAGCCTAACCCTTAACCCTACAGGAAGGAAGACCCTTAATGCTAATGGGATCCCTTATCCCTAACCCTAACACTACAGCTAAAAATAACCCTAACCTTTGAACCTTAAAACTAACCCCTAACACTTTCTTTAACCCCAAACCCTAACCCTAATCCTAAGCAATAAACCTAACCCTATCTCTTAACCCTAACGCTAGCCCTTACCCTAACGCCTAGATCTAACCCTAAATCTAACCTATCGCCTAATCCTAACCTTAAGCCCTAATGCTAACACTAACCCTGAACCCTAAACCTACCCGTAACCCTTAACACTAACCCTATCCGTGAACCTTAACCCTGACCCTAACCATTACCCGCACCCAAGCATTTAACCCTGACCCTAACCCTAATCCTTAATGCTAACCCTAACACTAAACCCTAACCCTAAGCCCAACACTTAACCCTAATCCTATCCCTTAACCCTAACCCTAACCCTAACCCTAATGCTACCCCCTAAACGTAACCCTAACCGTGACCAGTAAACCTAACCCTAACCTATAACACAAACCATAGGAGATAACTCTAACCCTAAAACTAACCCTAACCCTAACCCTAACCCCTAACTCTTAACCTTAACCCTAAGCATTAACTCTCACGCTAACCTTTAATCCTAACCCTAATCCTAAACTTCAACCCTAAACCTAATACTTAATCCTAACCCTGTACCAAACCGTAACCCCTCATCTTAAACCTAACCGTAAACCTCAACCCTAAACCAAAGTGTAACCGTTAAACCTAAGAGTAACCTTTAACCCTAACCCTATTCCCTAACCCTAAGCCCTCACCCTAACACTAAACTTCATCCTTAACCCTAACCAGAATCCTAACCCTAAATCAAATTCTCAGACTTCTTGCTTTCTTAGAGTTTAGAAAGCCTGCAATCCTCCCATGCCATGCGTGAAAGGAGGCTCTACCACTGTGTCCTGCATGAAACCCACGGGCCCATACCCAGAGTATGATAGAGTGGGTTCTCGGGTACAATCCCAGCCCCCTAAACTCCCCCCGCCCGCCTAATGCAGACAGGGCCCGTGCGCTAAGCATAAACAATACCTTTAACAGATAACCCTAACCCTGAACATAACACCCAACCCTGTTCCTATTTCTCCCCTTAACACGTAAACCTCACCCGTGCACCTAACTTTAACCTCTTATCCTAACGTTAATGCATAACCCATTTCCTGAGAACAACCCCTATCCCATAATTCTAACCCTATCTCCTAGTGATCACTGTGACACCTAATCCCTAACCCTAATTCTAAACCGCTAACCCTAACCGTAACCCTACCTACAACCCTAACACTGACAATAACCCTTACTTCTAACCCCAACGCTATGCCTAACAAAAACCCTAACCCTTCACCCTAACCCCTAAGCCTTACCCTAACCCTTAACCCTAATCGTAATCCTATCCATTAAACCTAACCCTAGCTCTTAAAGCTAACCCTAAACCTTACCCTCACGACTAGACCTAACCCTGACACTAACCTAACACCTAACCCTAACCAGAACCCCTAAAGCTAACCCTGAACCCTATCCCTAACCCTAGCAGTAAACTTTAACCCTAAACCTAAGCCCAACCCGTAACCCTAATCCTATCCTTTTACCCTAAAACTAACCCCTAAACCTAACCCCTATACTTCACCCTAACTCTAACCCCAAACCTAATTCTAACCATACCCCTCCATAAAACACTAACTCCTAACCGCTAACCCTAACACTAACCAAAAACCCTAATCACTAATCCCTAACCCTAACGCTTAACCTTTAACCTAACCGTTAACCCTCACCCTAAATCTTAACACTGACCCTAACTTTAACCTTTAACTTTAAGCCTAACCCTTAACCCTACATTAAGGAAGACCCTTAATGCTAATGGGATCCCTTATCCCTAACCCTAACACTATAGCTAAAAATAACCCTAACCTTTGATCCTTAAACCTAACCCCTAACACTTACTTTAACCCCAAACCCTAACCCTAATCCTAAGCATTAAACCTAACCCTGTCTCTTAACCCTAACGCTAGCCCTTACCCTAACGCCTAGAACTAACCCTAAATCTAACCTACCACCTAATTCTAACCTTAAGTCCTAATGGTAACTCTAACCATGAACCCTAAACTTACCCGTAACCCTTAACATTAACCCTATCCTTGAACCTTAACCCTTACCCTAACCATTACCCTCACCCAAGCATTTAACCCTGACCCTACCCCTAATCCTTAATGATAAGCCTAACGCTAAACCCTAACCCTAAGCCCAACACTTAACCCTAATCCTATCCCTTAACCCTAACCCTAATGCTAACCCCTAAACGTAACCCTCTCCGTGACCAGTAAAACTAACCCTAACCTCTAACACAAACCATAGCACATAACTCTAACCCTAAAACGAACCCTAACCCTAAACCTAAACCCTAACTCTTAACCTTAACCCTAAGCGTTAACTCTCACGCTAACCTTTAATCCTAACCCTGATCCTAATCTTCAACCCTAAACCTAACACTTAACCCTAACCCTGTACCAAACCCTAACCCCTCATCTTAACCCTAACCGTAAACCTCAACCCTAAACCAAAGTGTAACCGTTAAACCTAAGAGTAACCTTTAACCCTAACCCTAACCCTAACCCTAACCCTAACGCTTAACCTTTACCCTAACCGTTAACCCTCACCCTAAATCTTAACACTGACCCTAACCTTAACCTTTAACTCTAAGCCTAACCCTTAACCCTAACAGGAAGGAAGACCCTTAATGCTAATGGGATCCCTTATCCCTAACCCTAACACTACAGCTAAAAATAACCCTAACCTTGGATCCTTATACCTAACCCCTAACATTTACTTTAACCCCAAACCCTAACCCTAATCCTAAGCATTTAACCTAACCCTATTTCTTAACCCTAACGCTAGCCCTTACCCTAACGCCTAGATCTAACCCTAAATCTAACCTACCGCCTAATCCTAACCTTAAGCCCTAATGCTAACACTAACCCTGAACCCTAAACCTACCCGTAACCCTTAACACTAAGCCTATCCGTGAACCTAAACCCTGACCCTAACCATTACCGCACCCAAGCATTTAACCCTGACCCTAACCCTAATCCTTAATGCTAACCTTAACACTAAACCCTAACCCTAAGCCCAACACTTAACCCTAATCCTATCCCTTAACCCTAAACCTAACCCTGACCCTAATGCTAACCCCTAAACGTAACCCTAACCGTGACCAGTAAACCTAACCCTAACCTCTAACACAAAACATAGCACATAACTCTAACCCTAAAACTAACCCTAACCCTAACCCTAACCCTAAACCCTAACTCTTAACCTTAACCCTAAGCGTTAACTCTCACACTAACCTTTAATCCTAACCCTGATCCTAATCTTAAACCCTAAACCTAACACTTAACCCTAACCCTGTACCAAACCCTAACCCCTCATCTTAACCCTAACCGTAAACCTCAACCCTAAACCAAAGTGTAACCGTTAAACCTAAGAGTAACCTTTAACCCTAACCCTAATCCCTAACCCTAAGCCCTCACCCTAACACTAAACTTCATCCTTAACCCTAACCAGAATCCTAACCCTAAATCTAATTCTCAGACTTCTTGCTTTCTTAGAGTTTAGAAAGCCTGCAATCCTCCCATGCCATGCGTGAAAGGAGGCTCTACCACTGTGTCCTGCATGAAACCCACGGGCCCATACCCAGAGTATGATAGAGTGGGTTCCCGGGTACAATCCCAGCCCCCTAAACTCCCCCCTCCCGCCTAATGCAGACAGGGCCCGTGCGCTAAGCATAAACAATACCTTTAACAGATAACCCTAACCCTGAACATAACACCCAACCCTGTTCCTATTTCTCCCCTTAACACGTAAACCTCACCGTGCGACTAACTTTAACCTCTTATACTAACGTTAATGCATAAACCATTTCCTGAGAACAACCCCTATCCCATAATTCTAACCCTATCTCGTAGTCATCACTGTGACACCTAATCCCTAACCCTAATTCTAAACCGCTAACCCTAACCGTAACCTTACCTACAACCCTAACCCTGACAGTAACCCTTACTTCTAACCCCAACGCTATGCCTAACAAAAACCCTAACCCTTGACCCTAACCCTTCACCCTAACCCCTAAGCCTTACCCTAACCCTTAACCCTAATCCTAATCCTAACCATTAAACCTAACCCTAGCTCTTAAAGCTAACCCTAAACCTTACCCTCACGACTAGACCTAACCCTGACACTAACCTAACACCTAACCCTAACCAGAACCCCTAAAGCTAACCCTGAACCCTATCCATAACCCTAGCAGTAAACTTTAACCCTAAACCTAAGCCCAACCCGTAACCCTAATCCTATCCTTTTACCCTAAAACTATCCCCTAAACCTAACCCCTATACCTCACCCTAACTCTAACCCCAATCCTAATTCTAACCATACCCCTTCATAAAACACTAACTCCTAACCGCTAACCCTAACACTAACCAAAAACCCTAATCACTAATCCCTAACCCTAACGCTTAACCTTTACCCTGACCGTTAACCCTCACCCTAAATCTTAACACTGACCCTAACCTTAACCTTTAACTCTAAGCCTAACCCTTAACCCTACAGGAAGGAAGACCCTTAATGCTAATGGGATCCCTTATCCCTAACCCTAACACTACAGCTAAAAATAACCCTATCCTTGGATCCTTAAACCTAACCCCTAACACTTACTTTAACCCCAAACCCTAACCCTAATCCTAAGCATTAAACCTAACCCTATCTCTTAACCCTCACGCTAGCCCTTACCCTAACGCCTAGATCTAACCCTAAATCTAACCTACCGCCTAATCCTAACCTTAAGTCCTAATGCTAACACTAACTCTGAACCCTAAACCTACCCATAACCCTTAACACTAACCCTATCCGTGAACCTTAACCCTGACCCTAACCATTACCCGCAACCAAGCATTTAAACCTGACCCTAACCCTAATCCTTAATGCTAACCCTAACACTAAACCCTAACCCTAAGCCCAACACTTAACCCTAATCCTATCCCTTAACCCTAACCCTAACCCTAACCCTAATGCTAACCCCTAAACGTAACCCTAACCGTGACCAGTAAACCTAACCCTAACCTCTAACACAAACCATAGCACATAACTCTAACCCTAAATCTAACCCTAACCCTAACCCTAACCCTAAACCCTAACTCTTAACCTTAACCCTAAGCGTTAACTCTCAGGCTAACCTTTAATCCTAACCCTAATCCTAATCTTCAACCCTAAACCTAACACTTAACCCTAACCCTGTACCAAACCCTAACCCCTCATCTTAATCCTAACCGTAAACCTCAACCCTAAACCAAAGTGTAACCGTTAAACCTAAGAGTAAACTTTAACCCTAATCCTATTCCCTAACCCTAAGCCCTCACCCTAACACTAAACTTCATCCTTAACCCTAACCATAATCCTAACCCTAAATCTAATTCTCAGACATCTTGCTTTCTTAGAGTTTAGAAAGCCTGCAATCCTCCCATGCCATGCGTGAAAGGAGGCTCTACCACTGTGTCCTGCATGAAACCCACGGGCCCATACCCAGAGTATGATAGAGTGGGTTCCCGGGTACAATCCCAGCCCCCTAAACTCCCCCCGCCCGCCTAATGCAGACAGGGCCCGTGCGCTAAGCATAAACAATACCTTTAACAGATAACCCTAACCCTGAACAACACCCAACCCTGTTCCTATTTCTCCCCTTAACACGTAAACCTCACCGTGCGCCTAACTTTAACCTCTTATCCTAACGTTAATGCATAACCCATTTCCTGAGAACAACCCCTATCCCATAATTCTAACCCTATCTCCTAGTCATCACTGTGACACCTAATCCCTAACCCTAATTCTAAACCGCTAACCCTACCCGGAACCCTACCTACAACCCTAACACTGACAGTAACCCTTACTTCTAAACCCAACGCTATCCCTAACAAAAACCCTAACCCTTGACCCTAACCCTTCACCCTAACCCCTAAGCCTTACCCTAACCCGTAATCCTAATCCTAATCCTAACCATTAAACCTAACCCTAGCTCTTAAAGCTAACCTTAAACCTTACCCTCACGACTAGACCTAACCCTGACACTAACCTAACACCTAACCCTAACCAGAACCCCGAAAGCTAACCCTGAACCCTATCCCTAACCCTAGCAGTAAACTTTAACCCTAAACCTAAGCCCAACCCGTAACCCTAATCCTATCCTTTTACCCTAAAACTAACCCCTAAACCTAACCCCTATACCTCACCCTAACTCTCATCCCAATCCTAATTCTAACCATACCCCTTCATAAAACACTAACTCCTAACCGCTAACCCTAACACTAACCAAAAACCCTAATCACTAATCCCTAACCCTAACGCTTAACCTTTACCCAAACCGTTAACCCTCACCTTAAATCTTAACCCTGACCTTAACTTTAACCTTTAACTCTAAGCCTAACCCTTAACGTTACAGTAAGGAAGACCCTTAATGCTAATGGGATCCATTATCCCTAACCCTAACACTACAGCTAAAAATAACCCTAACCTTGGATCCTTAAACCTAACCCCTAACACTTACTTTAACCCCAAACCCTAACCCTAATCCTAAGCATTAAACCTAACCCTATCTCTTAACCCTAACGCTAGCCCTTACCCTAACGCCTAGATCTAACCCTAAATCTAACCTACGCCTAATCCTAACCTTAAGCCCTAATGCTAACACTAACCCTGAACCCTAAACCTACCCGTAACCCTTAACACTAACCCTATCCGTGAACCTAAACCCTGACCCTAACCATTACCCGCACCCAAGCATTTAACCCTGACCCTAACCCTAATCCTTAATGCTAACCCTAACACTAAACCCTAACCCTAAGCCCAACACTTAACCCTAATGCTATCCCTTAACCCTAACCCTAACCCTGACCCAAATGCTAACCCCTAAACGTAACCCTAACCGTGACCAGTAAACCTAACCCTAACCTCTAACACAAACCATAGCACATAACTCTAACCCTAAAACAAACCCTAACCCTAACCCTAACCCCTAACTCATAACCTTAACACTAAGCGTTTACTCTCATGCTAACCTTTAATCCTAACCCTAATCCTAACCTTCAACACTAAACGTAACACTTAACCCTAACCCTGTACCAAAGCCTAATCCCTCATCTTAACCCTAACCGTAAACCTCAACCCTAAACCAAAGTGTAACCGTTAAACCTAAGAATAACCTTTAACCCTATCCCTAATCCCTAACCCTAAGCCCTCACCCTAACACTAAACTTCATCCTTAACCCTAACGAGAATCCTAACCCTAAATCTAATTCTCAGACTTCTTGCTTTCTTAGAGTTTAGAAAGCCTGCAATCCTCCCATGCCATGCGTGAAAGGAGGCTCTACCACTGTGTCCTGCAAGAAACACACGGGTCCATACCGAGTGTATGATAGAGTGTGTTGCCGGGTACAATCCCAGCCCCCTAAACTCCCCCCGCCCGCCTAATGCAGACAGGGCCCGTGCGCTAAGCATAAACAATACCTTTAATAGATAACCCTAACCCTGAACATAACACCCAACCCTGTTCCTATTTCTCCCCTTAACACGTAAACCTCACCGTGCCCCTAACTTTAACCTCTTATCCTAACGTTAATGCATAACCCATTTCCTGAGAACAACCCCTATCCCATAATTCTAACCCTATCTCCTAGTCATCACTGTGACACCTAATCCCTAACCCTAATTCTAAACCGCTAACCCTAACCGTAACCCTACCTACAACCCTAACACTGACAGTAACCCTTACTTCTAACCCCAACGCTATTCCTAACAAAAACCCTAACCCTTGACCTAACCCTTCACCCTAACCCCTAAGCCTTACCCTAACCCTTAACCCTAATCCTAATCCTAACCATTAAACCTAACCCTAGCTCTTAAAGCTAACCCTAAACCTTACCCTCACGACTAGACCTAACCCTGACACTAACCTAACACCTAACCCTAAACAGAACCCCTAAAGCTAACCCTGAACCCTATCCCTAACCCTAGCAGTAAACTTTAACCCTATACCTAAGCCCAACCCGTAACCCTAATCCTATCCTTTTACCCTAAAACTAACCCCTAAACCTAAGCCCTAAACCTAACCCCTATACCTCAACCTAACTCTAACCCCAATCCTAATTCTAACCATACCCCTTCATACAACACTAACTCCTAACCGCTAACCCTAACACTAACCAAAAACCCTAATCACTAATCCCTAACCCTAACGCTTAACCTTTACCCTAACCGTTAACCCTCACCCTAAATCTTAACACTGACCCTAACCTTAACCTTTAACTCTAAGCCTAACCCATAACCCTACAGTAAGGAAGACCCTTAATGCTAATGGGATCCCTTATCCCTAACCCTAACACTACAGCTAAAAATAACCCTAACCTTGGATCCTTAAACCTAACCCCTAACACTTACTTTAACCCCAAACCCTAACCCTAATCCTAAGCATTAAAGCTAACCCTATCTCTTAACCCTAACGCTAGCCCTTACCCTAACGCCTAGATCTAACCCTAAATCTAACCTACCGCCTAATCCTAACCTTAAGCCCTAATGCTAACTCTAACCCTGAACCCTAAACCTACCCGTAACCCTTAACACTAACCCTATCCGTGAACCTTAACCCTGACCCTAACCATTACCCGCACCCAAGCATTTAACCCTGACCCTAACCCTAATCCTTAATGCTAACCCTAACACTAAACCCTAACCCTAAGCCCAACACTTATCCCTAATCCTATCCCTTAACCCTAACCCTAACCCTAATGCTACCCCCTAAACGTAACCCTAACCGTGACCAGTAAACCTAACCGTAACCTCTAACACAAACCATAGCACACAACTCTAAACCTAAAACTAACCCTAACCCTAACCCTAATGCTACCCCCTAAACGTAACCCTAACCGTAACCAGTAAACCTAAGCCTAACCTCTAACACAAACCATAGGAGATAACTCTAACCCTAAACCTAACCCTAACCCTAACCCTAAACACTAACTCTTAACCTTAACCCTAAGCATTAACTCTCACGCTAACCTTTAATCCTAACCCTAATCCTAATCTTCAACCCTAAACCTAACACTTAACCCTAACCCTGTACCAAACCCTAACCCCTCATCTTAACCCTAACCGTAAACCTCAACCCTAAACCAAAGTGTAACCGTTAAACCTAAGAGTAACCTTTAACCCTAACCCTAATCCCTAACCCTAAGCCCTCACCCTAACACTAAACTTCATCCTTAACCCTAACGAGAATCCTAACCCTAAATCTAATTCTCAGACTTCTTGCTTTCTTAGAGTTTAGAAAGCCTGCAATCCTCCCATGCCATGCGTGAAAGGAGGCTCTACCACTGTGTCCTGCATGAAACCCACGGGCCCATACCCAGAGTATGATAGAGTGGGTTCCCGGGTACAATCCCAGCCCCCTAAACTCCCCCCGCCTATCTAATGCAGACAGGGCCCGTGTGCTAAGCATAAACAATACCTTTAACAGATAACCCTAACCCTGAACATAACACCCAACCCTGTTCCTATTTCTCCCCTTAACACGTAAACCTCACCGTGCGCCTAACTTTAACCTCTTATCCTAACGTTAATGCATAACCCATTTCCTGAGAACAACCCCATCCCATAATTCTAACCCTATCTCCTAGTCATCGCTGTGACACCTAATCCCTAACCCTAATTCTAAACCGCTAACCCTAACCGTAACCCTACCTACAACCCTAACACTGACAGTAACCCTTACTTCTAACCCCAACGCTATGCCTAACAAAAACCCTAACCCTTGACCCTAACCCTTCACCCTAACCCCTAACCCGTACCCTAACCCTTAACCCTAATCCTAATCCTAACCATTAAACCTAACCCTAGCTCTTAAAGCTAACCCTAAACCTTACCCTCACGACTAGACCTAACCCTGACACTAACCTAACACCTAACCCTAACCAGAACCCCTAAAGCTAACCCTGAACCCTATCCATAACCCTAGCTGTAAACTTTAACCCTAAAACTAAGCCCAACCCGTAACCCTAATCCTATCCTTTTACCCTAAAACTAACCCCTAAACCTAACCCCTATACCTCACCCTAACTCTAACCCCAATCCTAATTCTAACCATACCCCTTATAAAACACTAACTCCTAACCGCTAACCCTAACACTAACCAAAAACCCTAATCACTAATCCCTAACCCTAACGCTTAACCTTTACCCTAACCGTGAACCCTCACCCTAAATCTTAACACTGACCCTAACCTTAAACTTTAACTCTAAGTCTAACCCTTAACCCTACAGGAAGGAAGACCCTTAATGCTAATGGGATCCCTTATCCCTAACCCTAACACTACAGCTAAAAATAACCGTAACCTTTGATCCTTAAAACTAACCCCTAACACTTACCATAACCCCAAACCCTAACCCTAATCCTAAGCATTAAACCTAACCCTATCTCTTAACCCTAACGCTAGCCCTTACCCTAACGCCTAGATCTAACCCTAAATCTAACCTACCGCCTAATCCTAACATTAAGCCCTAATGCTAACACTAACCCTGAACCCTAAACCTACCCGTAACCCTTAACACTAACCCTATCCGTGAACCTTAACCATGACCCTAACCATTACCCGCACTCAAACATTTAACCCTGACCCTAACCCTAATCCTTAATGCTAACCCTAACACTAAACCCTAACCCTAAGCCCAACATTTAACCCTAATCCTATCCCTTAACCCTAACCCTAACCCTAATGCTACCCCCTAAACGTAACCCTAACCGTGACCAGTAAACCTAACCCTAACCTCTAACACAAACCATAGCACATAACTCTAACCCTAAATCTAACCCTAACCCTAACCCTAACCCTAAACCCTAACTCTTAACCTTAACCCTAAGCGTTAACTCTCAGGCTAACCTTTAATCCTAACCCTAATCCTAATCTTCAACCCTAAACCTAACACTTAACCCTAACCCTGTACCAAACCCTAACCCCTCATCTTAACCCTAACCGTAAACCTCAACCCTAAACCAAAGTGTAACCTTTAAACCTAAGAGTAACCTTCAACCCTAACCCTAATCCCTAACCCTAAGCCCTCACCCTAACACTAAACTTCATCCTTAACCCTAACCATAATCCTAACCCTAAATCTAATTCTCAGACTTCTTGCTTTCTTAGAGTTTAGAAAGCCTGCAATCCTCCCATGCCATGCGTGAAAGGAGGCTCTACCACTGTGTCCTGCATGAAACCCACGGGCCCATACCCAGAGTATGATAGAGTGGGTTCCCGGGTACAATCCCAGCCCTCTAAACTCCCCCCGCCCGCCTAATGCAGACAGGGCCCGTGCGCTAAGCATAAACAATACCTTTAACAGATAACCCTAACCCTGAACATAACACCCAACCCTGTTCCTATTTCTCCCCTTAACACGTAAACCTCACCGTGCGCCTAACTTTAACCTCTTATACTAACGTTAATGCATAACCCATTTCCTGAGAACAACCCCTATCCCATAATTCTAACCCTATTTGCTAGTCATCACTGTGACACCTAATCCCTAACCCTAATTCTAAACCGCTAACCCTAACCGTAACCCTACCTACAACCCTAACACTGACAGTAACCCTTACTTCTAACCCCAACGCTATGCCTAACAAAAACCCTAACCCTTGACCCTAACCCTTCACCCTAACCCCTAAGCCTTACCCTATCCCTTAACCCTAATCCTAATCCTAACCATTAAACCTAACCCTAGCTCTTAAAGCTAACCCTAAACCTTACCCTCACGACTAGACCTAACCCTGACACTAACCTGACACCTAATCCTAACCAGAACCCCTAAAGCTAACCCTGAACCCTATCCTTAACCCTAGCAGTAAATTTTAACCCTAAACCTAAGCCCAACCCGTAACCCTAATCCTATCCTTTTACCCTAAAACTAACCCCTAAACCTAACCCCTATATCTCACCCTAACTCTAACCCCAATCCTAATTCTAACCATACTCCTTCATAAAACACTAACTCCTGACCGCTAACCGTAACACTAACCAAAAACCCTAATCACTAATCCCTAACCCTAACGCTTAACCTTTACCCTAACCGTTAACCCTCACCCTAAATCTTAACACTGACCCTAACCTTAACCTTTAACTCTAAGCCTAACCCTTAACCCTACAGGAAGGAAGACCCTTAATGCTAATGGGATCCCTTATCCCTAACCCTAACACTACAGCTAAAAATAACCCTAACCTTTGATCCGTAAACCTAACCCCTAACACTTACTTTAACCCCAAACCCTAACCCTAATCCTAAGCATTAAACCTAACCCTATCTCTTAACCCTAACGCTAGCCCTTACCCTAACGCCTAGATCTAACCCTAAATCTAACCTACCGCCTAATCCTAACCTTAAGTCCTAATGCTAACACTAACCCTGAACCCTAAACCTACCCGTAACCCTTAACACTAACCCTATCCGTGAACCTTAACCCTGACCCTAAACATTACCCGCAACCAAGCATTTAAACCTGACCCTAACCCTAATCCTTAATGCTAACCCTAACACTAAACCCTAACCCTAAGCCCAACACTTAACCCTAATCCTATCCCTTAACCCTAACCCTAACACTAACCCTAATGCTACCCCCTAAACGTAACCCTAACCGTGACCAATAAACCTAACCCTAACCTCTAAAATAACCATGGCACACAACTCTAAACCTAAAACTAACCCTAACCCTATACCTAACCCTAAACCCTAACTCTTAACCTTAACCCTAAGTGTTAACTCTCACGCTAACCTTTAATCCTAACCCTAATCCTAATCTTCAACCCTAATCCTAACACTTAACCCTAACCCTGTACCAAACCCTAACCCCTTATCTTAACCCTAACCGTAAACCTCAACCCTAAACCAAAGTGTAACCGTTAAACCTAAGAGTAACCTTTAACCCTAACCCTAATCCCTAACCCTAAGCCCTCACCCTAACACTAAACTTCATCCTTAACCCTAACCATAATCCTAACCCTAAATCTAACTCTCAGACTTCTTGCTTTCTTAGAGTTTAGAAAGCCTGCAATCCTCCCATGCCATGCGTGAAAGGAGGCTCTACCACTGCGTCCTGCATGAAACCCACGGGATCATACCCAGAGTATGATAGAGTGGGTTCCCGGGTACAATCTCAGCCCCCGAAACTCCCCCCGCCCGCCTAATGCAGACAGGGCCCGTGCGCTAAGCATAAACAATACCTTTAACAGATAACCCTAGCCCTGAACATAACACCCAACCCTGTTCCTATTTCTCCCCTTAACACGTAAACCTCACCGTGCGCCTAACTTTAACCTCTTATCCTAACGTTAATGCATAACCCATTTCCTGAGAACAACCCCTATCCCATAATTCTAACCCTATCTCCTAGTCATCACTGTGACACCTAATCCCTAACCCTAATTCTAAACCGCGAAACCTAACCGTAACCCTACCTACAACCCTAACACTGACAGTAACCCTTACTTCTAACCCCAACGCTATGCCTAACAAAAACCCTAACCCTTGACCCTAACCCTTCACCCTAACCCCTAAGCCTTACCCTAACCCTTAACCCTAATCCTAATCCTAACCATTAAACCTAACCCTAGCTCTTAAAGCTAACCCTAAACCTTACCCTCACGACTAGACCTAACCCTGACACTAACCTAACACCTAACCCTAACCAGAACCCCTAAAGCTAACCCTGAACCCTATCCCTAACCCTAGCAGTAAACTTTAACCCTAAACCTAAGCCCAACCCGTAACCCTAATCCTATCCTTTTACCCTAAAACTAACCCCTATACCTCACCCTAACTCTAACCCCAATCCTAATTCTATCCATACCCCTTCATAAAACACTAACTCCTAACCGCTAACCCTAACACTAACCAAAAACCCTAATCACTAATCCCTAACCCTAACTCTTAACCTTTACCCTAACCGTTAACCCTCACCCTAAATCTTAACACTGACCCTAACCTTAACCTTTAACTCTAAGCCTAACCCTTAACCCTACAGTAAGGAAGACCCTTAATGCTAATGGGATACCTTATCCCTAACCCTAACACTACACCTAAAAATAACGCTAACCTTTGATCCGTAAACCTAACCCCTAACACTTACTTTAACCCCAAACCCTAACCCTAATCCTAAGCATTAAACCTAACCCTATCTCTTAACCCTAACGCTAGCCCTTACCCTAACGCCTAGATCTAACCCTAAATCTAACCTACCGCCTAATCCTAACCTTAAGCCCTAATGCTAACACTAACCCTGAACCCTAAACCTACCCGAAACCCTTAACACTAACCCTATCCGTGAACCTTAACGCTGACCCTAACCATTACCCGCACCCAAGCATTTAACCCTGACCCTAACCCTAATCCTTAATGCTATCCCTAACACTAAACCCTAACCCTAAGCCCAACACTTAACCCTAATCGTATCCCTTAACCCTAAGCCTAACCCTAATGCTAACCCCTAAACGTAGCCCTAACCGTGACCAGTAAACCTAACCCTAACCTCTAACACAAACCATAGCACATAACTCTAACCCTAAAACTAACCCTAACCCTAACCCTAACCCTAAACCCTAACTCTTAACCTTAACCCTAAGGGTTAACTCTCACGCTAACCTTTAATCCTAACCCTAATCCTAATCTTCAACCCTAAACCTAACACTTAACTCTAACCCTGTACCAAACCCTAACCCCTCATCTTAACCCTAACCGTAAACCTCAACCCTAAACCAAAGTGTAACTGTTAAACCTAAGAGTAACCTTTAACCCTAACCCTAATCCCTAACCCTAAGCCCTCACCCTAACACTAAACTTCATCCTTAACCCTAACCAGAATCCTAACCCTAAATCCAATTCTCAGACTTCTTGCTTTCTTAGAGTTTAGAAAGCCTGCAATCCTCCCATGCCATGCGTGAAAGGAGGCTCTACCACTGTGTCCTGCATGAAACCCACGGGCCCATACCCAGAGTATGATAGAGTGGGTTCCCGGGTACAATCCCAGCCCCCTAAACTCCCCCCGCCCGCCTAACGCAGACAGGGCCCGTGCGCTAAGCATAAACAATACCTTTAACAGATAACCCTAACCCTGAACATAACACCCAACCCTGTTCCTATTTCTCCCCTTAACACGTAAACCTAACCGAGGGACTAACTTTAACCTCTTATCTTAACTTTAATGCATAACCCATTTCCTGAGAACAACCCCATCCCATAATTCTAACCCTATCTCCTAGTCATCACTGTGACACCTAATCCCTAACCCTAATTCTAAACCGCTAACCCTAACCGTAACCTTACCTACAACCCTAACCCTGACAGTAACCCTTACTTCTAACCCCAACGCTATGCCTAACAAAAACCCTAACCCTTGACCGTAACCCTTCACCCTAACCCCTAAGCCTTACCCTAACCCTTAACCCTAATCCTAATCCTAACCATTAAACCTAACCCTAGCTCTTAAAGCTAACCCTAAACCTTACCCTCACGACTAGACCTAACCCTGACACTAACCTAACACCTAACCCTAACCAGAACCCCTAAAGCTAACCCTGAACCCTATCCCTAACCCTAGCAGTAAACTTTAACCCTAAACCTAAGCCCAACCCGTAACCCTAATCCTATCCTTTTACCCTAAAACTAACCCCTAAACCTAACCCCTATACCTCACCCTAACTCTAACCCCAATCCTAATTCTAACCATACCCCTTCATAAAACACTAACTCCTAACCGCTAACCCTAACACTAACCAAAAACCCTAATCACTAATCCCTAACCCTAACGCTTAACCTTTACCCTGACCGTTAACCCTCACCCTAAATCTTAACACTGACCCTAACCTTAACCTTTAACTCTAAGCCTAACCCTTAACCCTACAGGAAGGAAGACCCTTAATGCTAATGGGATCCCTTATCCCTAACCCTAACACTACAGCTAAAAATAACCCTAACCTTGGATCCTTAAACCTAACCCCTAACACTTACTTTAACCCCAAACCCTTACCCTAATCCTAAGCATTAAACCTAACCCTATCTCTTAACCCTAACGCTGGCCCTTACCCTAACGCCTAGATCTAACCCTAAATCTAACCTACCGCCTAATCCTAACCTTAAGCCCTAATGCTAATACTAACCCTGAACCCTAAACCTACCCGTAACCCTTAACACTAACCCTATCCGTGAACCTAAACCCTGACCCTAACCGTTACCCGCACCCAAGCATTTAACCCTGACCCTAACCCTAATCCTTAATGCTAAACTTAACACTAAACCCTAACCCTAAGCCCAACACTTAACCCTAATCCTATCCCTTAACCCTAACCCTAACCCTAACCCTAATGCTAACCCCTAAACGTAACCCTAACCGTGACCAGTAAATCTAACCATAACCTCTAACACAAACCATAGCACATAACTCTAACCCTAAAACTAACCCTAACCCTAACCCTAAACCCTAACTCTTAACCTTAACCCTAAGCGTTAACTCTCACGCTAATCTTTAATCCTAACCCTAATCCTAATCTTCAACCCTAAACCTAACACTTAATCCTAACCCTGTACCAAACCCTAACCCCTCATCTTAATCCTAACCGTAAACCTCAACCCTAAACCAAAGTGTAACCGTTAAACCTAAGAGTAAACTTTAACCCTAATCCTATTCCCTAACCCTAAGCCCTCACCCTAACACTAAACTTCATCCTTAACCCTAACCATAATCCTAACCCTAAATCTAATTCTCAGACATCTTGCTTTCTTAGAGTTTAGAAAGCCTGCAATCCTCCCATGCCATGCGTGAAAGGAGGCTCTACCACTGTGTCCTGCATGAAACCCACGGGCCCATACCCAGAGTATGATAGAGTGGGTTCCCGGGTACAATCCCAGCCCCCTAAACTCCCCCCGCCCGCCTAATGCAGACAGGGCCCGTGCGCTAAGCATAAACAATACCTTTAACAGATAACCCTAACCCTGAACAACACCCAACCCTGTTCCTATTTCTCCCCTTAACACGTAAACCTCACCGTGCGCCTAACTTTAACCTCTTATCCTAACGTTAATGCATAACCCATTTCCTGAGAACAACCCCTATCCCATAATTCTAACCCTATCTCCTAGTCATCACTGTGACACCTAATCCCTAACCCTAATTCTAAACCGCTAACCCTACCCGGAACCCTACCTACAACCCTAACACTGACAGTAACCCTTACTTCTAAACCCAACGCTATCCCTAACAAAAACCCTAACCCTTGACCCTAACCCTTCACCCTAACCCCTAAGCCTTACCCTAACCCGTAATCCTAATCCTAATCCTAACCATTAAACCTAACCCTAGCTCTTAAAGCTAACCCTAAACCTTACCCTCACGACTAGACCTAACCCTGACACTAACCTAACACCTAACCCTAACCAGAACCCCGAAAGCTAACCCTGAACCCTATCCCTAACCCTAGCAGTAAACTTTAACCCTAAACCTAAGCCCAACCCGTAACCCTAATCCTATCCTTTTACCCTAAAACTAACCCCTAAACCTAACCCCTATACCTCACCCTAACTCTCATCCCAATCCTAATTCTAACCATACCCCTTCATAAAACACTAACTCCTAACCGCTAACCCTAACACTAACCAAAAACCCTAATCACTAATCCCTAACCCTAACGCTTAACCTTTACCCAAACCGTTAACCCTCACCTTAAATCTTAACCCTGACCTTAACTTTAACCTTTAACTCTAAGCCTAACCCTTAACGTTACAGTAAGGAAGACCCTTAATGCTAATGGGATCCATTATCCCTAACCCTAACACTACAGCTAAAAATAACCCTAACCTTGGATCCTTAAACCTAACCCCTAACACTTACTTTAACCCCAAACCCTAACCCTAATCCTAAGCATTAAACCTAACCCTATCTCTTAACCCTAACGCTGGCCCTTACCCTAACGCCTAGATCTAACCCTAAATCTAACCTACGCCTAATCCTAACCTTAAGCCCTAATGCTAACACTAACCCTGAACCCTAAACCTACCCGTAACCCTTAACACTAACCCTATCCGTGAACCTAAACCCTGACCCTAACCATTACCCGCACCCAAGCATTTAACCCTGACCCTAACCCTAATCCTTAATGCTAACCCTAACACTAAACCCTAACCCTAAGCCCAACACTTAACCCTAATGCTATCCCTTAACCCTAACCCTAACCCTGACCCAAATGCTAACCCCTAAACGTAACCCTAACCGTGACCAGTAAACCTAACCCTAACCTCTAACACAAACCATAGCACATAACTCTAACCCTAAAACAAACCCTAACCCTAACCCTAACCCCTAACTCATAACCTTAACACTAAGCGTTTACTCTCATGCTAACCTTTAATCCTAACCCTAATCCTGATCTTCAACACTAAACCTAACACTTAACCCTAACCCTGTACCAAAGCCTAATCCCTCATCTTAACCCTAACCGTAAACCTCAACCCTAAACCAAAGTGTAACCGTTAAACCTAAGAATAACCTTTAACCCTATCCCTAATCCCTAACCCTAAGCCCTCACCCTAACACTAAACTTCATCCTTAACCCTAACGAGAATCCTAACCCTAAATCTAATTCTCAGACTTCTTGCTTTCTTAGAGTTTAGAAAGCCTGCAATCCTCCCATGCCATGCGTGAAAGGAGGCTCTACCACTGTGTCCTGCAAGAAACACACGGGTCCATACCGAGTGTATGATAGAGTGTGTTGCCGGGTACAATCCCAGCCCCCTAAACTCCCCCCGCCCGCCTAATGCAGACAGGGCCCGTGCGCTAAGCATAAACAATACCTTTAATAGATAACCCTAACCCTGAACATAACACCCAACCCTGTTCCTATTTCTCCCCTTAACACGTAAACCTCACCGTGCCCCTAACTTTAACCTCTTATCCTAACGTTAATGCATAACCCATTTCCTGAGAACAACCCCTATCCCATAATTCTAACCCTATCTCCTAGTCATCACTGTGACACCTAATCCCTAACCCTAATTCTAAACCGCTAACCCTAACCGTAACCCTACCTACAACCCTAACACTGACAGTAACCCTTACTTCTAACCCCAACGCTATTCCTAACAAAAACCCTAACCCTTGACCTAACCCTTCACCCTAACCCCTAAGCCTTACCCTAACCCTTAACCCTAATCCTAATCCTAACCATTAAACCTAACCCTAGCTCTTAAAGCTAACCCTAAACCTTACCCTCACGACTAGACCTAACCCTGACACTAACCTAACACCTAACCCTAACCAGAACCCCTAAAGCTAACCCTGAACCCTATCCCTAACCCTAGCAGTAAACTTTAACCCTATACCTAAGCCCAACCCGTAACCCTAATCCTATCCTTTTACCCTAAAACTAACCCCTAAACCTAAGCCCTAAACCTAACCCCTATACCTCAACCTAACTCTAACCCCAATCCTAATTCTAACCATACCCCTTCATACAACACTAACTCCTAACCGCTAACCCTAACACTAACCAAAAACCCTAATCACTAATCCCTAACCCTAACGCTTAACCTTTACCCTAACCGTTAACCCTCACCCTAAATCTTAACACTGACCCTAACCTTAACCTTTAACTCTAAGCCTAACCCATAACCCTACAGTAAGGAAGACCCTTAATGCTAATGGGATCCCTTATCCCTAACCCTAACACTACAGCTAAAAATAACCCTAACCTTGGATCCTTAAACCTAACCCCTAACACTTACTTTAACCCCAAACCCTAACCCTAATCCTAAGCATTAAACCTAACCCTATCTCTTAACCCTAACGCTAGCCCTTACCCTAACGCCTAGATCTAACCCTAAATCTAACCTACCGCCTAATCCTAACCTTAAGCCCTAATGCTAACTCTAACCCTGAACCCTAAACCTACCCGTAACCCTTAACACTAACCCTATCCGTGAACCTTAACCCTGACCCTAACCATTACCCGCACCCAAGCATTTAACTCTGACCCTACCCCTAATCCTTAATGCTAACCCTAACACTAAACCCTAACCCTACGCCCAACACTTAACCCTAATCCTATCCCTTAACCCTAACCCTAATGCTAACCCCTAAACGTACCCCTCAGCGTGACCAGTAAACCTAACCCTAACCTCTAACACAAACCATAGCACATAACTCTAACCCTAAAACGAACCCTAACCCTAACCCTAAACCCTAACTCTTAACCTTAACACTAAGCGTTTACTCTCATGCTAACCTTTAATCCTAACCCTAATCCTAATCTTGAGCCCTAAACCTAACACTTAACCCTAACCCTGTACCTAACCCTAACCCCTCATCTTAACCCAACCGTAAACCTCAACCCGAAACCAAAGTGTAACCGTTAAACCTAAGAGTAACCTTTAACCCTAACCCTAATCCCTAACCCTAAGCCCTCACCCTAACACTAAACTTCATCCTTAACCCTAACGAGAATCCTAACCCTAAATCTAATTCTCAGACTTCTTGCTTTCTTAGAGTTCAGAAAGCCTCAATCCTCCCATGCCATGCGTGAAAGGAGGCTCTACCACTGTGTCCTGCATGAAACCCACGGGCCCATACCCAGAGTATGATAGAGTGGGTTCCCGGGTACAATCCCAGCCCCCTAAACTCCCCCTGCCCGCCTAATGCAGACAGGGCCCGTGCGCTAAGCATAAACAATACCTTTAACAGATAACCCTAACCCTGAACATAACACCCAACCCTGTTCCTATTTCTCCCCTTAACACGTAAACCTCACCGTGCGCCTAACTTTAACCACTTATACTAACGTTAATGCATAACCCATTTCCTGAGAACAACCCCTATCCCATAATTCTAACCCTATCTCCTAGTCATCACTGTGACACCTAATCCCTAACCCTAATTCTAAACCACTAACCCTAATCGTAACCCTACCTAAAACCCTAACACTGACAGTAACCCTTACTTCTAACCCCAACGCTATGCATAACAAAAACCCTAACCCTTGACCCTAACCCTTCACCCTAACCCCTAAGCCTTACCCTAACCCTTAACCCTAATCCTAATCCTAACCATTTAACCTAACCCTAGCTCTTAAAGCTAACCCTATACCTTACCCTCACGACTAGACCTAACCCTGACACTAACCTAACACCTAACCCTAAACAGAACCCCTAAAGCTAACCCTGAACCCTATCCCTAACCCTAGCAGTAAACTTTAACCCTATACCTAAGCCCAACCCGTAACCCTAATCCTATCCTTTTACCCTAAAACTAACCCCTAAACCTAACCCCTACACCTCACCCTAACTCTAACCCCAATCCTAATTCTAACCATACCCCTTATAAAACACTAACTCCTAACCGCTAACCCTAACACTAACCAAAAACCCTAATCACTAATCCCTAACCCTAACGCTTAACCTTTACCCTAACCGTTAACCCTCACCCTACATCTTAACACTGACCCTAACCTTAAACTTTAACTGTAAGCCTAACCCTTAACCCTACAATAAGGAAGACCCTTAATGCTAATGGGTTCCCTTATCCCTAACCCTAACACTACAGCTAAAAATAACCCTAACCTTTGATTCTTAAACCTAATCCCTATCTCTTACTTTAACCCCAAACCCTAACGCTACTCCAAAGCAATAAACCTAACCCTATCTCTTAACCCTAACGCTAGCCCTTACCCTAACGCCTAGATCTAACCCTAAATCTAACCTACCGCCTAATCCTAACCTTAAGCCCTAATGCTAACACTAACCCTGAACCCTAAACCTACCCGAAACCCTTAACACTAACCCTATCCGTGAACCTTAACCCTGACCCTAACCATTACCCGCACCCAAGCATTTAACCCTGACCCTAACCCTAATCCTTAATGCTATCCCTAACACTAAACCCTAACCCTAAGCCCAACACTTAACCCTAATCGTATCCCTTAACCCTAACCCTAACCCTAATGCTAACCCCTAAACGTAGCCCTAACCGTGACCAGTAAACCTAACCCTAACCTCTAACACAAACCATAGCACATAACTCTAACCCTAAAACTAACCCTAACCCTAACCCTAACCCTAAGCCCTAACTCTTAACCTTAACCCTAAGCGTTAACTCTCACGCTAACCTTTAATCCTAACCCTAATCCTAATCTTCAACCCTAAACCTAACACTTAACCCTAACCCTGTACCAAACCCTAACCCCTCATCTTAACCCTAACCGTAAACCTCAACCCTAAACCAAAGTGTAACCGTTAAACCTAAGAGTAACCTTTAACCCTAACCCTAATCCCTAACCCTAAGCCCTCACCCTAACACTAAACTTCATCCTTAACCCTAACCATAATCCTAACCCTAAATCTAATTCTCAGACTTCTTGCTTTCTTAGAGTTTAGAAAGCCTCAATCCTCCCATGCCATGCGTGAAAGGAGGCTCTACCATTGTGTCCTGCATGAAACCCACGGGCCCATACCCAGAGTATGATAGAGTGGGTTCCCGGGTACAATCCCAGCCCCCTAAACTCCCCCCGCCCGCCTAATGCAGACAGGGCCCGTGCGCTAAGCATAAACAATACCTTTAACAGATAACCCTAACCCTGAACATAACACCCAACCCTGTTCCTATTTCTCCCCTTAACACGTAAACCTCACCGTGCGCCTAACTTTAACCTCTTATCCTAACGTTAATGCATAACCCATTTCCTGAGAACAACCCCTATCCCATAATTCTAACCCTATCTCCTAGTCATCACTGTGACACCTAATCCCTAACCCTAATTCTAAACCGCGAAACCTAACCGTAACCCTAACTACAACCCTAACACTGACAGTAACCCTTACTTCTAACCCCAACGCTATGCCTAACAAAAACCCTAACCCTTGACCCTAACCCTTCACCCTAACCCCTAAGCCTTACCCTAACCCTTAACCCTAATCCTAATCCTAACCATTAAACCTAACCCTAGCTCTTAAAGCTAACCCTAAACCTTACCCTCACGACTAGACCTAACCCTGACACTAACCTAACACCTAACCCTAACCAGAACACCTAAAGCTAACCCTGAACCCTATCCCTAACCCTAGCAGTAAACTTTAACCCTAAACCTAAGCCCAACCCGTAACCCTAATCCTATCCTTTTACCCTAAAACTGACCCCTAAACCTAACCCCTATACCTCACCCTAACTCTAACCCCAATCCTAATTCTAACCATACCCCTTCATAAAACACTAACTCCTAACCGCTAACCCTACCCCTAACCAAAAACCCTAATCACTAATCCCTAACCCTAACGCTTAACCTTTACCCTAACCGTTAACCCTCACCCTACATCTTAACACTGACCCTAACCTTAACCTTTAACTCTCAGCCTAACCCTTAACCCTACAGTAAGGAAGACCCTTAATGCTAATGGGATCCCTTATCCCTAACCCTAACACTACAGCTAAAAATAACCCTAACTTTGATCCTTAAACCTAACCCCTAACACTTACTTTAACCCCAAACCGTAACCCTAATCCTAAGCATTAAAGCTAACCCTATCTCTTAACCCTAACGCTAGCCCTTACCCTAACGCCTAGATCTAACCCTAAATCTAACCTACCGCCTAATCCTAACCTTAAGCCCTAATGCTAACTCTAACCCTGAACCCTAAACCTACCCGTAACCCTTAACACTAACCCTATCCGTGAACCTTAACCCTGACCCTAACCATTACCCGCACCCAAGCATTTAACTCTGACCCTACCCCTAATCCTTAATGCTAACCCTAACACTAAACTCTAACCCTACGCCCAACACTTAACCCTAATTCTATCCCTTAACCCTAACCCTAATGCTAACCCCTAAACCTAACCCTCAGCGTGACCAGTAAACCTAACCCTAACCTCTGACACAAACCATAGCACATAACTCTAACCCTAACACGAACCTTAACCCTAACCCTAAACCCTAACTCTTAACCTTAACCCTAAGCGTTAACTCTCATGCTAAACTTTAATCCTAACCCTAATCCTAATCTTCAGCCCTAAACCTAACACTTAACCCTAACCCTGTACCTAACCCTAACCCCTCATCTTAACCCTAACCGTAAACCTCAACCCGAAACCAAAGTGTAACCGTTAAAACTAAGAGTAACCTTTAACCCTAACCCTAATCCCTAACCCTAAGCCCTCACCCTAACACTAAACTTCATCCTTAACCCTAACGAGAATCCTAACCCTAAATCTAATTCTCAGACTTCTTGCTTTCTTAGAGTTCAGAAAGCCTCAATCCTCCCATGCCATGCGTGAAAGGAGGCTCTACCACTGTGTCCTGCATGAAACCCACGGGCCCATACCCAGAGTATGATAGAGTGGGTTCCCGGGTACAATCCCAGCCCCCTAAACTCCCCCCGCCCGCCTAATGCAGACAGGGCCCGTGTGCTAAGCATAAACAATACCTTTAACAGATAAGCCTAACCCTGAACATAACACCCAACCCTGTTCCTATTTCTCCCCTTAACACGTAAACCTCACCGTGCGCCTAACTTTAACCTCTTATACTAACGTTAATGCATAACCCATTTCCTGAGAACAACCCCTATCCCATAATTCTAACCCTATCTCCTAGTCATCACTGTGACACCTAATCCCTAACCCTAATTCTAAACCGCTAACCCTAATCGTAACCCTACCTACAACCCTAACACTGACAGTAACCCTTACTTCTAACCCCAACGCTATGCCTAACAAAAACCCTAACCCTTGACCCTAACCCTTCACCCTAACCCCTAAGCCTTACCCTAACCCTTAACCCTAATCCTAATCCTAACCATTATACCTAACCCTAGCTCTTAAAGCTAACCCTAAACCTTACCCTCACGACTAGACCTAACCCTGACACCAACCTAACACCTAACCCTAAACAGAACCCCTAAAGCTAACCCTGAACCCTATCCCTAACCCTAGCAGTAAACTTTAACCCTAAACCTAAGCCCAACCCGTAACCCTAATCCTATCCTTTTACCCTAAAACTAACCCCTAAACCTAAGCCCTAAACCTAAACCCTATACCTCACCCTAACTCTAACCCCAATCCTAATTCTAACCATACCCCTTCATAAAACACTAACTCCTAACCGCTAACGCTAACACTAACCAAAAACCCTAATCACTAATCCCTAACCCTAACGCTTAACCTTTACCCTAACCGTTAACCCTCACCCTAAATCTTAACACTGACCCTAACCTTAACCTTTAACTCTAAGCCTAACCCTTAACCCTACAGGAAGGAAGACCCTTAATGCTAATGGGATCCCTTATCCCTAACCCTAACACTACAGCTAAAAATAACCCTAACCTTGGATCCTTAAACCTAACCCCTAACACTTACTTTAACCCCAAACCCTAACCCTAATCCTAAGCATTAAAGCTAACCCTATCTCTTAACCCTAACGCTAGCCCTTACCCTAACGCCTAGATCTAACCCTAAATCTAACCTACCGCCTAATCCTAACCTTAAGCCCTAATGCTAACACTAACCCTGAACCCTAAACCTACCCGAAACCCTTAACACTAACCCTATCCGTGAACCTTAACGCTGACCCTAACCATTACCCGCACCCAAGCATTTAACCCTGACCCTAACCCTAATCCTTAATGCTATCCCTAACACTAAACCCTAACCCTAAGCCCAACACTTAACCCTAATCGTATCCCTTAACCCTAAGCCTAACCCTAATGCTAACCCCTAAACGTAGCCCTAACCGTGACCAGTAAAACTAACCCTAACCTCTAACACAAACCATAGCACATAACTCTAACCCTAAAACTAACCCTAACCCTAACCCTAACCCTAAACCCTAACTCTTAACCTTAACCCTAAGGGTTAACTCTCACGCTAACCTTTAATCCTAACCCTAATCCTAATCTTCAACCCTAAACCTAACACTTAACTCTAACCCTGTACCAAACCCTAACCCCTCATCTTAACCCTAACCGTAAACCTCAACCCTAAACCAAAGTGTAACTGTTAAACCTAAGAGTAACCTTTAACCCTAACCCTAATCCCTAACCCTAAGCCCTCACCCTAACACTAAACTTCATCCTTAACCCTAACCAGAATCCTAACCCTAAATCCAATTCTCAGACTTCTTGCTTTCTTAGAGTTTAGAAAGCCTGCAATCCTCCCATGCCATGCGTGAAAGGAGGCTCTACCACTGTGTCCTGCATGAAACCCACGGGCCCATACCCAGAGTATGATAGAGTGGGTTCCCGGGTACAATCCCAGCCCCCTAAACTCCCCCCGCCCGCCTAACGCAGACAGGGCCCGTGCGCTAAGCATAAACAATACCTTTAACAGATAACCCTAACCCTGAACATAACACCCAACCCTGTTCCTATTTCTCCCCTTAACACGTAAACCTAACCGAGGGACTAACTTTAACCTCTTATCTTAACTTTAATGCATAACCCATTTCCTGAGAACAACCCCATCCCATAATTCTAACCCTATCTCCTAGTCATCACTGTGACACCTAATCCCTAACCCTAATTCTAAACCGCTAACCCTAACCGTAACCTTACCTACAACCCTAACCCTGACAGTAACCCTTACTTCTAACCCCAACGCTATGCCTAACAAAAACCCTAACCCTTGACCCTAACCCTTCACCCTAACCCCTAAGCCTTACCCTAACCCTTAACCCTAATCCTAATCCTAACCATTAAACCTAACCCTAGCTCTTAAAGCTAACCCTAAACCTTACCCTCACGACTAGACCTAACCCTGACACTAACCTAACACCTAACCCTAACCAGAACCCCTAAAGCTAACCCTGAACCCTATCCATAACCCTAGCAGTAAACTTTAACCCTAAACCTAAGCCCAACCCGTAACCCTAATCCTATCCTTTTACCCTAAAACTAACCCCTAAACCTAACCCCTATACCTCACCCTAACTCTAACCCCAATCCTAATTCTAACCATACCCCTTCATAAAACACTAACTCCTAACCGCTAACCCTAACACTAACCAAAAACCCTAATCACTAATCCCTAACCCTAACGCTTAACCTTTACCCTGACCGTTAACCCTCACCCTAAATCTTAACACTGACCCTAACCTTAACCTTTAACTCTAAGCCTAACCCTTAACCCTACAGGAAGGAAGACCCTTAATGCTAATGGGATCCCTTATCCCTAACCCTAACACTACAGCTAAAAATAACCCTAACCTTGGATCCTTAAACCTAACCCCTAACACTTACTTTAACCCCAAACCCTTACCCTAATCCTAAGCATTAAACCTAACCCTATCTCTTAACCCTAACGCTGGCCCTTACCCTAACGCCTAGATCTAACCCTAAATCTAACCTACCGCCTAATCCTAACCTTAAGCCCTAATGCTAATACTAACCCTGAACCCTAAACCTACCCGTAACCCTTAACACTAACCCTATCCGTGAACCTAAACCCTGACCCTAACCGTTACCCGCACCCAAGCATTTAACCCTGACCCTAACCCTAATCCTTAATGCTAACCTTAACACTAAACCCTAACCCTAAGCCCAACACTTAACCCTAATCCTATCCCTTAACCCTAACCCTAACCCTAACCCTAATGCTAACCCCTAAACGTAACCCTAACCGTGACCAGTAAATCTAACCATAACCTCTAACACAAACCATAGCACATAACTCTAACCCTAAAACTAACCCTAACCCTAACCCTAAACCCTAACTCTTAACCTTAACCCTAAGCGTTAACTCTCACGCTAATCTTTAATCCTAACCCTAATCCTAATCTTCAACCCTAAACCTAACACTTAATCCTAACCCTGTACCAAACCCTAACCCCTCATCTTAATCCTAACCGTAAACCTCAACCCTAAACCAAAGTGTAACCGTTAAACCTAAGAGTAAACTTTAACCCTAATCCTATTCCCTAACCCTAAGCCCTCACCCTAACACTAAACTTCATCCTTAACCCTAACCATAATCCTAACCCTAAATCTAATTCTCAGACATCTTGCTTTCTTAGAGTTTAGAAAGCCTGCAATCCTCCCATGCCATGCGTGAAAGGAGGCTCTACCACTGTGTCCTGCATGAAACCCACGGGCCCATACCCAGAGTATGATAGAGTGGGTTCCCGGGTACAATCCCAGCCCCCTAAACTCCCCCCGCCCGCCTAATGCAGACAGGGCCCGTGCGCTAAGCATAAACAATACCTTTAACAGATAACCCTAACCCTGAACAACACCCAACCCTGTTCCTATTTCTCCCCTTAACACGTAAACCTCACCGTGCGCCTAACTTTAACCTCTTATCCTAACGTTAATGCATAACCCATTTCCTGAGAACAACCCCTATCCCATAATTCTAACCCTATCTCCTAGTCATCACTGTGACACCTAATCCCTAACCCTAATTCTAAACCGCTAACCCTACCCGGAACCCTACCTACAACCCTAACACTGACAGTAACCCTTACTTCTAAACCCAACGCTATCCCTAACAAAAACCCTAACCCTTGACCCTAACCCTTCACCCTAACCCCTAAGCCTTACCCTAACCCGTAATCCTAATCCTAATCCTAACCATTAAACCTAACCCTAGCTCTTAAAGCTAACCCTAAACCTTACCCTCACGACTAGACCTAACCCTGACACTAACCTAACACCTAACCCTAACCAGAACCCCGAAAGCTAACCCTGAACCCTATCCCTAACCCTAGCAGTAAACTTTAACCCTAAACCTAAGCCCAACCCGTAACCCTAATCCTATCCTTTTACCCTAAAACTAACCCCTAAACCTAACCCCTATACCTCACCCTAACTCTAAACCCAATCCTAATTCTAACCATACCCCTTCATAAAACACTAACTCCTAACCGCTAACCCTAACACTAACCAAAAACCCTAATCACTAATCCCTAACCCTAACGCTTAACCTTTACCCAAACCGTTAACCCTCACCTTAAATCTTAACCCTGACCTTAACTTTAACCTTTAACTCTAAGCCTAACCCTTAACGTTACAGTAAGGAAGACCCTTAATGCTAATGGGATCCATTATCCCTAACCCTAACACTACAGCTAAAAATAACCCTAACCTTGGATCCTTAAACCTAACCCCTAACACTTACTTTAACCCCAAACCCTAACCCTAATCCTAAGCATTAAACCTAACCCTATCTCTTAACCCTAACGCTGGCCCTTACCCTAACGCCTAGATCTAACCCTAAATCTAACCTACGCCTAATCCTAACCTTAAGCCCTAATGCTAACACTAACCCTGAACCCTAAACCTACCCGTAACCCTTAACACTAACCCTATCCGTGAACCTAAACCCTGACCCTAACCATTACCCGCACCCAAGCATTTAACCCTGACCCTAACCCTAATCCTTAATGCTAACCCTAACACTAAACCCTAACCCTAAGCCCAACACTTAACCCTAATGCTATCCCTTAACCCTAACCCTAACCCTGACCCAAATGCTAACCCCTAAACGTAACCCTAACCGTGACCAGTAAACCTAACCCTAACCTCTAACACAAACCATAGCACATAACTCTAACCCTAAAACAAACCCTAACCCTAACCCTAACCCCTAACTCATAACCTTAACACTAAGCGTTTACTCTCATGCTAACCTTTAATCCTAACCCTAATCCTAATCTTCAACACTAAACCTAACACTTAACCCTAACCCTGTACCAAAGCCTAATCCCTCATCTTAACCCTAACCGTAAACCTCAACCCTAAACCAAAGTGTAACAGTTAAACCTAAGAATAACCTTTAACCCTATCCCTAATCCCTAACCCTAAGCCCTCACCCTAACACTAAACTTCATCCTTAACCCTAACGAGAATCCTAACCCTAAATCTAATTCTCAGACTTCTTGCTTTCTTAGAGTTTAGAAAGCCTGCAATCCTCCCATGCCATGCGTGAAAGGAGGCTCTACCACTGTGTCCTGCAAGAAACACACGGGTCCATACCGAGTGTATGATAGAGTGTGTTGCCGGGTACAATCCCAGCCCCCTAAACTCCCCCCGCCCGCCTAATGCAGACAGGGCCCGTGCGCTAAGCATAAACAATACCTTTAATAGATAACCCTAACCCTGAACATAACACCCAACCCTGTTCCTATTTCTCCCCTTAACACGTAAACCTCACCGTGCCCCTAACTTTAACCTCTTATCCTAACGTTAATGCATAACCCATTTCCTGAGAACAACCCCTATCCCATAATTCTAACCCTATCTCCTAGTCATCACTGTGACACCTAATCCCTAACCCTAATTCTAAACCGCTAACCCTAACCGTAACCCTACCTACAACCCTAACACTGACAGTAACCCTTACTTCTAACCCCAACGCTATTCCTAACAAAAACCCTAACCCTTGACCTAACCCTTCACCCTAACCCCTAAGCCTTACCCTAACCCTTAACCCTAATCCTAATCCTAACCATTAAACCTAACCCTAGCTCTTAAAGCTAACCCTAAACCTTACCCTCACGACTAGACCTAACCCTGACACTAACCTAACACCTAACCCTAAACAGAACCCCTAAAGCTAACCCTGAACCCTATCCCTAACCCTAGCAGTAAACTTTAACCCTATACCTAAGCCCAACCCGTAACCCTAATCCTATCCTTTTACCCTAAAACTAACCCCTAAACCTAAGCCCTAAACCTAACCCCTATACCTCAACCTAACTCTAACCCCAATCCTAATTCTAACCATACCCCTTCATACAACACTAACTCCTAACCGCTAACCCTAACACTAACCAAAAACCCTAATCACTAATCCCTAACCCTAACGCTTAACCTTTACCCTAACCGTTAACCCTCACCCTAAATCTTAACACTGACCCTAACCTTAACCTTTAACTCTAAGCCTAACCCATAACCCTACAGTAAGGAAGACCCTTAATGCTAATGGGATCCCTTATCCCTAACCCTAACACTACAGCTAAAAATAACCCTAACCTTGGATCCTTAAACCTAACCCCTAACACTTCCTTTAACCCCAAACCCTAACCCTAATCCTAAGCATTAAACCTAACCCTATCTCTTAACCCTAACGCTAGCCCTTACCCTAACGCCTAGATCTAACCCTAAATCTAACCTACCGCCTAATCCTAACCTTAAGCCCTAATGCTAACTCTAACCCTGAACCCTAAACCTACCCGTAACCCTTAACACTAACCCTATCCGTGAACCTTAACCCTGACCCTAACCATTACCCGCACCCAAGCATTTAACTCTGACCCTACCCCTAATCCTTAATGCTAACCCTAACACTAAACCCTAACCCTACGCCCAACACTTAACCCTAATCCTATCCCTTAACCCTAACCCTAATGCTAACCCCTAAACGTACCCCTCAGCGTGACCAGTAAACCTAACCCTAACCTCTAACACAAACCATAGCACATAACTCTAACCCTAAAACGAACCCTAACCCTAACCCTAAACCCTAACTCTTAACCTTAACACTAAGCGTTTACTCTCATGCTAACCTTTAATCCTAACCCTAATCCTAATCTTGAGCCCTAAACCTAACACTTAACCCTAACCCTGTACCTAACCCTAACCCCTCATCTTAACCCAACCGTAAACCTCAACCCGAAACCAAAGTGTAACCGTTAAACCTAAGAGTAACCTTTAACCCTAACCCTAATCCCTAACCCTAAGCCCTCACCCTAACACTAAACTTCATCCTTAACCCTAACGAGAATCCTAACCCTAAATCTAATTCTCAGACTTCTTGCTTTCTTAGAGTTCAGAAAGCCTCAATCCTCCCATGCCATGCGTGAAAGGAGGCTCTACCACTGTGTCCTGCATGAAACCCACGGGCCCATACCCAGAGTATGATAGAGTGGGTTCCCGGGTACAATCCCAGCCCCCTAAACTCCCCCCGCCCGCCTAATGCAGACAGGGCCCGTGCGCTAAGCATAAACAATACCTTTAACAGATAACCCTAACCCTGAACATAACACCCAACCCTGTTCCTATTTCTCCCCTTAACACGTAAACCTCACCGTGCGCCTAACTTTAACCACTTATACTAACGTTAATGCATAACCCATTTCCTGAGAACAACCCCTATCCCATAATTCTAACCCTATCTCCTAGTCATCACTGTGACACCTAATCCCTAACCCTAATTCTAAACCACTAACCCTAATCGTAACCCTACCTAAAACCCTAACACTGACAGTAACCCTTACTTCTAACCCCAACGCTATGCATAACAAAAACCCTAACCCTTGACCCTAACCCTTCACCCTAACCCCTAAGCCTTACCCTAACCCTTAACCCTAATCCTAATCCTAACCATTTAACCTAACCCTAGCTCTTAAAGCTAACCCTATACCTTACCCTCACGACTAGACCTAACCCTGACACTAACCTAACACCTAACCCTAAACAGAACCCCTAAAGCTAACCCTGAACCCTATCCCTAACCCTAGCAGTAAACTTTAACCCTATACCTAAGCCCAACCCGTAACCCTAATCCTATCCTTTTACCCTAAAACTAACCCCTAAACCTAACCCCTACACCTCACCCTAACTCTAACCCCAATCCTAATTCTAACCATACCCCTTATAAAACACTAACTCCTAACCGCTAACCCTAACACTAACCAAAAACCCTAATCACTAATCCCTAACCCTAACGCTTAACCTTTACCCTAACCGTTAACCCTCACCCTACATCTTAACACTGACCCTAACCTTAAACTTTAACTGTAAGCCTAACCCTTAACCCTACAATAAGGAAGACCCTTAATGCTAATGGGTTCCCTTATCCCTAACCCTAACACTACAGCTAAAAATAACCCTAACCTTTGATTCTTAAACCTAATCCCTATCTCTTACTTTAACCCCAAACCCTAACGCTACTCCAAAGCAATAAACCTAACCCTATCTCTTAACCCTAACGCTAGCCCTTACCCTAACGCCTAGATCTAACCCTAAATCTAACCTACCGCCTAATCCTAACCTTAAGCCCTAATGCTAACACTAACCCTGAACCCTAAACCTACCCGAAACCCTTAACACTAACCCTATCCGTGAACCTTAACCCTGACCCTAACCATTACCCGCACCCAAGCATTTAACCCTGACCCTAACCCTAATCCTTAATGCTATCCCTAACACTAAACCCTAACCCTAAGCCCAACACTTAACCCTAATCGTATCCCTTAACCCTAACCCTAACCCTAATGCTAACCCCTAAACGTAGCCCTAACCGTGACCAGTAAACCTAACCCTAACCTCTAACACAAACCATAGCACATAACTCTAACCCTAAAACTAACCCTAACCCTAACCCTAACCCTAAGCCCTAACTCTTAACCTTAACCCTAAGCGTTAACTCTCACGCTAACCTTTAATCCTAACCCTAATCCTAATCTTCAACCCTAAACCTAACACTTAACCCTAACCCTGTACCAAACCCTAACCCCTCATCTTAACCCTAACCGTAAACCTCAACCCTAAACCAAAGTGTAACCGTTAAACCTAAGAGTAACCTTTAACCCTAACCCTAATCCCTAACCCTAAGCCCTCACCCTAACACTAAACTTCATCCTTAACCCTAACCATAATCCTAACCCTAAATCTAATTCTCAGACTTCTTGCTTTCTTAGAGTTTAGAAAGCCTCAATCCTCCCATGCCATGCGTGAAAGGAGGCTCTACCATTGTGTCCTGCATGAAACCCACGGGCCCATACCCAGAGTATGATAGAGTGGGTTCCCGGGTACAATCCCAGCCCCCTAAACTCCCCCCGCCCGCCTAATGCAGACAGGGCCCGTGCGCTAAGCATAAACAATACCTTTAACAGATAACCCTAACCCTGAACATAACACCCAACCCTGTTCCTATTTCTCCCCTTAACACGTAAACCTCACCGTGCGCCTAACTTTAACCTCTTATCCTAACGTTAATGCATAACCCATTTCCTGAGAACAACCCCTATCCCATAATTCTAACCCTATCTCCTAGTCATCACTGTGACACCTAATCCCTAACCCTAATTCTAAACCGCGAAACCTAACCGTAACCCTAACTACAACCCTAACACTGACAGTAACCCTTACTTCTAACCCCAACGCTATGCCTAACAAAAACCCTAACCCTTGACCCTAACCCTTCACCCTAACCCCTAAGCCTTACCCTAACCCTTAACCCTAATCCTAATCCTAACCATTAAACCTAACCCTAGCTCTTAAAGCTAACCCTAAACCTTACCCTCACGACTAGACCTAACCCTGACACTAACCTAACACCTAACCCTAACCAGAACACCTAAAGCTAACCCTGAACCCTATCCCTAACCCTAGCAGTAAACTTTAACCCTAAACCTAAGCCCAACCCGTAACCCTAATCCTATCCTTTTACCCTAAAACTGACCCCTAAACCTAACCCCTATACCTCACCCTAACTCTAACCCCAATCCTAATTCTAACCATACCCCTTCATAAAACACTAACTCCTAACCGCTAACCCTACCCCTAACCAAAAACCCTAATCACTAATCCCTAACCCTAACGCTTAACCTTTACCCTAACCGTTAACCCTCACCCTACATCTTAACACTGACCCTAACCTTAACCTTTAACTCTCAGCCTAACCCTTAACCCTACAGTAAGGAAGACCCTTAATGCTAATGGGATCCCTTATCCCTAACCCTAACACTACAGCTAAAAATAACCCTAACTTTGATCCTTAAACCTAACCCCTAACACTTACTTTAACCCCAAACCGTAACCCTAATCCTAAGCATTAAAGCTAACCCTATCTCTTAACCCTAACGCTAGCCCTTACCCTAACGCCTAGATCTAACCCTAAATCTAACCTACCGCCTAATCCTAACCTTAAGCCCTAATGCTAACTCTAACCCTGAACCCTAAACCTACCCGTAACCCTTAACACTAACCCTATCCGTGAACCTTAACCCTGACCCTAACCATTACCCGCACCCAAGCATTTAACTCTGACCCTACCCCTAATCCTTAATGCTAACCCTAACACTAAACTCTAACCCTACGCCCAACACTTAACCCTAATTCTATCCCTTAACCCTAACCCTAATGCTAACCCCTAAACCTAACCCTCAGCGTGACCAGTAAACCTAACCCTAACCTCTGACACAAACCATAGCACATAACTCTAACCCTAACACGAACCTTAACCCTAACCCTAAACCCTAACTCTTAACCTTAACCCTAAGCGTTAACTCTCATGCTAAACTTTAATCCTAACCCTAATCCTAATCTTCAGCCCTAAACCTAACACTTAACCCTAACCCTGTACCTAGCCCTAACCCCTCATCTTAACCCTAACCGTAAACCTCAACCCGAAACCAAAGTGTAACCGTTAAAACTAAGAGTAACCTTTAACCCTAACCCTAATCCCTAACCCTAAGCCCTCACCCTAACACTAAACTTCATCCTTAACCCTAACGAGAATCCTAACCCTAAATCTAATTCTCAGACTTCTTGCTTTCTTAGAGTTCAGAAAGCCTCAATCCTCCCATGCCATGCGTGAAAGGAGGCTCTACCACTGTGTCCTGCATGAAACCCACGGGCCCATACCCAGAGTATGATAGAGTGGGTTCCCGGGTACAATCCCAGCCCCCTAAACTCCCCCCGCCCGCCTAATGCAGACAGGGCCCGTGTGCTAAGCATAAACAATACCTTTAACAGATAAGCCTAACCCTGAACATAACACCCAACCCTGTTCCTATTTCTCCCCTTAACACGTAAACCTCACCGTGCGCCTAACTTTAACCTCTTATACTAACGTTAATGCATAACCCATTTCCTGAGAACAACCCCTATCCCATAATTCTAACCCTATCTCCTAGTCATCACTGTGACACCTAATCCCTAACCCTAATTCTAAACCGCTAACCCTAATCGTAACCCTACCTACAACCCTAACACTGACAGTAACCCTTACTTCTAACCCCAACGCTATGCCTAACAAAAACCCTAACCCTTGACCCTAACCCTTCACCCTAACCCCTAAGCCTTACCCTAACCCTTAACCCTAATCCTAATCCTAACCATTATACCTAACCCTAGCTCTTAAAGCTAACCCTAAACCTTACCCTCACGACTAGACCTAACCCTGACACCAACCTAACACCTAACCCTAAACAGAACCCCTAAAGCTAACCCTGAACCCTATCCCTAACCCTAGCAGTAAACTTTAACCCTAAACCTAAGCCCAACCCGTAACCCTAATCCTATCCTTTTACCCTAAAACTAACCCCTAAACCTAAGCCCTAAACCTAAACCCTATACCTCACCCTAACTCTAACCCCAATCCTAATTCTAACCATACCCCTTCATAAAACACTAACTCCTAACCGCTAACGCTAACACTAACCAAAAACCCTAATCACTAATCCCTAACCCTAACGCTTAACCTTTACCCTAACCGTTAACCCTCACCCTAAATCTTAACACTGACCCTAACCTTAACCTTTAACTCTAAGCCTAACCCTTAACCCTACAGGAAGGAAGACCCTTAATGCTAATGGGATCCCTTATCCCTAACCCTAACACTACAGCTAAAAATAACCCTAACCTTGGATCCTTAAACCTAACCCCTAACACTTACTTTAACCCCAAACCCTAACCCTAATCCTAAGCATTAAACCTAACCCTATCTCTTAACCCTAACGCTAGCCCTTACCCTAACGCCTAGATCTAACCCTAAATCTAACCTACCGCCTAATCCTAACCTTAAGCCCTAATGCTAACACTAACCCTGAACCCTAAACCTACCCGAAACCCTTAACACTAACCCTATCCGTGAACCTTAACGCTGACCCTAACCATTACCCGCACCCAAGCATTTAACCCTGACCCTAACCCTAATCCTTAATGCTATCCCTAACACTAAACCCTAACCCTAAGCCCAACACTTAACCCTAATCGTATCCCTTAACCCTAAGCCTAACCCTAATGCTAACCCCTAAACGTAGCCCTAACCGTGACCAGTAAAACTAACCCTAACCTCTAACACAAACCATAGCACATAACTCTAACCCTAAAACTAACCCTAACCCTAACCCTAACCCTAAACCCTAACTCTTAACCTTAACCCTAAGGGTTAACTCTCACGCTAACCTTTAATCCTAACCCTAATCCTAATCTTCAACCCTAAACCTAACACTTAACTCTAACCCTGTACCAAACCCTAACCCCTCATCTTAACCCTAACCGTAAACCTCAACCCTAAACCAAAGTGTAACTGTTAAACCTAAGAGTAACCTTTAACCCTAACCCTAATCCCTAACCCTAAGCCCTCACCCTAACACTAAACTTCATCCTTAACCCTAACCAGAATCCTAACCCTAAATCCAATTCTCAGACTTCTTGCTTTCTTAGAGTTTAGAAAGCCTGCAATCCTCCCATGCCATGCGTGAAAGGAGGCTCTACCACTGTGTCCTGCATGAAACCCACGGGCCCATACCCAGAGTATGATAGAGTGGGTTCCCGGGTACAATCCCAGCCCCCTAAACTCCCCCCGCCCGCCTAACGCAGACAGGGCCCGTGCGCTAAGCATAAACAATACCTTTAACAGATAACCCTAACCCTGAACATAACACCCAACCCTGTTCCTATTTCTCCCCTTAACACGTAAACCTAACCGAGGGACTAACTTTAACCTCTTATCTTAACTTTAATGCATAACCCATTTCCTGAGAACAACCCCATCCCATAATTCTAACCCTATCTCCTAGTCATCACTGTGACACCTAATCCCTAACCCTAATTCTAAACCGCTAACCCTAACCGTAACCTTACCTACAACCCTAACCCTGACAGTAACCCTTACTTCTAACCCCAACGCTATGCCTAACAAAAACCCTAACCCTTGACCCTAACCCTTCACCCTAACCCCTAAGCCTTACCCTAACCCTTAACCCTAATCCTAATCCTAACCATTAAACCTAACCCTAGCTCTTAAAGCTAACCCTAAACCTTACCCTCACGACTAGACCTAACCCTGACACTAACCTAACACCTAACCCTAACCAGAACCCCTAAAGCTAACCCTGAACCCTATCCATAACCCTAGCAGTAAACTTTAACCCTAAACCTAAGCCCAACCCGTAACCCTAATCCTATCCTTTTACCCTAAAACTAACCCCTAAACCTAACCCCTATACCTCACCCTAACTCTAACCCCAATCCTAATTCTAACCATACCCCTTCATAAAACACTAACTCCTAACCGCTAACCCTAACACTAACCAAAAACCCTAATCACTAATCCCTAACCCTAACGCTTAACCTTTACCCTGACCGTTAACCCTCACCCTAAATCTTAACACTGACCCTAACCTTAACCTTTAACTCTAAGCCTAACCCTTAACCCTACAGGAAGGAAGACCCTTAATGCTAATGGGATCCCTTATCCCTAACCCTAACACTACAGCTAAAAATAACCCTAACCTTGGATCCTTAAACCTAACCCCTAACACTTACTTTAACCCCAAACCCTTACCCTAATCCTAAGCATTAAACCTAACCCTATCTCTTAACCCTAACGCTGGCCCTTACCCTAACGCCTAGATCTAACCCTAAATCTAACCTACCGCCTAATCCTAACCTTAAGCCCTAATGCTAATACTAACCCTGAACCCTAAACCTACCCGTAACCCTTAACACTAACCCTATCCGTGAACCTAAACCCTGACCCTAACCGTTACCCGCACCCAAGCATTTAACCCTGACCCTAACCCTAATCCTTAATGCTAACCTTAACACTAAACCCTAACCCTAAGCCCAACACTTAACCCTAATCCTATCCCTTAACCCTAACCCTAACCCTAACCCTAATGCTAACCCCTAAACGTAACCCTAACCGTGACCAGTAAATCTAACCATAACCTCTAACACAAACCATAGCACATAACTCTAACCCTAAAACTAACCCTAACCCTAACCCTAAACCCTAACTCTTAACCTTAACCCTAAGCGTTAACTCTCACGCTAATCTTTAATCCTAACCCTAATCCTAATCTTCAACCCTAAACCTAACACTTAATCCTAACCCTGTACCAAACCCTAACCCCTCATCTTAATCCTAACCGTAAACCTCAACCCTAAACCAAAGTGTAACCGTTAAACCTAAGAGTAAACTTTAACCCTAATCCTATTCCCTAACCCTAAGCCCTCACCCTAACACTAAACTTCATCCTTAACCCTAACCATAATCCTAACCCTAAATCTAATTCTCAGACATCTTGCTTTCTTAGAGTTTAGAAAGCCTGCAATCCTCCCATGCCATGCGTGAAAGGAGGCTCTACCACTGTGTCCTGCATGAAACCCACGGGCCCATACCCAGAGTATGATAGAGTGGGTTCCCGGGTACAATCCCAGCCCCCTAAACTCCCCCCGCCCGCCTAATGCAGACAGGGCCCGTGCGCTAAGCATAAACAATACCTTTAACAGATAACCCTAACCCTGAACAACACCCAACCCTGTTCCTATTTCTCCCCTTAACACGTAAACCTCACCGTGCGCCTAACTTTAACCTCTTATCCTAACGTTAATGCATAACCCATTTCCTGAGAACAACCCCTATCCCATAATTCTAACCCTATCTCCTAGTCATCACTGTGACACCTAATCCCTAACCCTAATTCTAAACCGCTAACCCTACCCGGAACCCTACCTACAACCCTAACACTGACAGTAACCCTTACTTCTAAACCCAACGCTATCCCTAACAAAAACCCTAACCCTTGACCCTAACCCTTCACCCTAACCCCTAAGCCTTACCCTAACCCGTAATCCTAATCCTAATCCTAACCATTAAACCTAACCCTAGCTCTTAAAGCTAACCCTAAACCTTACCCTCACGACTAGACCTAACCCTGACACTAACCTAACACCTAACCCTAACCAGAACCCCGAAAGCTAACCCTGAACCCTATCCCTAACCCTAGCAGTAAACTTTAACCCTAAACCTAAGCCCAACCCGTAACCCTAATCCTATCCTTTTACCCTAAAACTAACCCCTAAACCTAACCCCTATACCTCACCCTAACTCTCATCCCAATCCTAATTCTAACCATACCCCTTCATAAAACACTAACTCCTAACCGCTAACCCTAACACTAACCAAAAACCCTAATCACTAATCCCTAACCCTAACGCTTAACCTTTACCCAAACCGTTAACCCTCACCTTAAATCTTAACCCTGACCTTAACTTTAACCTTTAACTCTAAGCCTAACCCTTAACGTTACAGTAAGGAAGACCCTTAATGCTAATGGGATCCATTATCCCTAACCCTAACACTACAGCTAAAAATAACCCTAACCTTGGATCCTTAAACCTAACCCCTAACACTTACTTTAACCCCAAACCCTAACCCTAATCCTAAGCATTAAACCTAACCCTATCTCTTAACCCTAACGCTGGCCCTTACCCTAACGCCTAGATCTAACCCTAAATCTAACCTACGCCTAATCCTAACCTTAAGCCCTAATGCTAACACTAACCCTGAACCCTAAACCTACCCGTAACCCTTAACACTAACCCTATCCGTGAACCTAAACCCTGACCCTAACCATTACCCGCACCCAAGCATTTAACCCTGACCCTAACCCTAATCCTTAATGCTAACCCTAACACTAAACCCTAACCCTAAGCCCAACACTTAACCCTAATGCTATCCCTTAACCCTAACCCTAACCCTGACCCAAATGCTAACCCCTAAACGTAACCCTAACCGTGACCAGTAAACCTAACCCTAACCTCTAACACAAACCATAGCACATAACTCTAACCCTAAAACAAACCCTAACCCTAACCCTAACCCCTAACTCATAACCTTAACACTAAGCGTTTACTCTCATGCTAACCTTTAATCCTAACCCTAATCCTAATCTTCAACACTAAACCTAACACTTAACCCTAACCCTGTACCAAAGCCTAATCCCTCATCTTAACCCTAACCGTAAACCTCAACCCTAAACCAAAGTGTAACCGTTAAACCTAAGAATAACCTTTAACCCTATCCCTAATCCCTAACCCTAAGCCCTCACCCTAACACTAAACTTCATCCTTAACCCTAACGAGAATCCTAACCCTAAATCTAATTCTCAGACTTCTTGCTTTCTTAGAGTTTAGAAAGCCTGCAATCCTCCCATGCCATGCGTGAAAGGAGGCTCTACCACTGTGTCCTGCAAGAAACACACGGGTCCATACCGAGTGTATGATAGAGTGTGTTGCCGGGTACAATCCCAGCCCCCTAAACTCCCCCCGCCCGCCTAATGCAGACAGGGCCCGTGCGCTAAGCATAAACAATACCTTTAATAGATAACCCTAACCCTGAACATAACACCCAACCCTGTTCCTATTTCTCCCCTTAACACGTAAACCTCACCGTGCCCCTAACTTTAACCTCTTATCCTAACGTTAATGCATAACCCATTTCCTGAGAACAACCCCTATCCCATAATTCTAACCCTATCTCCTAGTCATCACTGTGACACCTAATCCCTAACCCTAATTCTAAACCGCTAACCCTAACCGTAACCCTACCTACAACCCTAACACTGACAGTAACCCTTACTTCTAACCCCAACGCTATTCCTAACAAAAACCCTAACCCTTGACCTAACCCTTCACCCTAACCCCTAAGCCTTACCCTAACCCTTAACCCTAATCCTAATCCTAACCATTAAACCTAACCCTAGCTCTTAAAGCTAACCCTAAACCTTACCCTCACGACTAGACCTAACCCTGACACTAACCTAACACCTAACCCTAAACAGAACCCCTAAAGCTAACCCTGAACCCTATCCCTAACCCTAGCAGTAAACTTTAACCCTATACCTAAGCCCAACCCGTAACCCTAATCCTATCCTTTTACCCTAAAACTAACCCCTAAACCTAAGCCCTAAACCTAACCCCTATACCTCAACCTAACTCTAACCCCAATCCTAATTCTAACCATACCCCTTCATACAACACTAACTCCTAACCGCTAACCCTAACACTAACCAAAAACCCTAATCACTAATCCCTAACCCTAACGCTTAACCTTTACCCTAACCGTTAACCCTCACCCTAAATCTTAACACTGACCCTAACCTTAACCTTTAACTCTAAGCCTAACCCATAACCCTACAGTAAGGAAGACCCTTAATGCTAATGGGATCCCTTATCCCTAACCCTAACACTACAGCTAAAAATAACCCTAACCTTGGATCCTTAAACCTAACCCCTAACACTTACTTTAACCCCAAACCCTAACCCTAATCCTAAGCATTAAAGCTAACCCTATCTCTTAACCCTAACGCTAGCCCTTACCCTAACGCCTAGATCTAACCCTAAATCTAACCTACCGCCTAATCCTAACCTTAAGCCCTAATGCTAACTCTAACCCTGAACCCTAAACCTACCCGTAACCCTTAACACTAACCCTATCCGTGAACCTTAACCCTGACCCTAACCTTTACCCGCACCCAAGCATTTAACTCTGACCCTACCCCTAATCCTTAATGCTAACCCTAACACTAAACCCTAACCCTACGCCCAACACTTAACCCTAATCCTATCCCTTAACCCTAACCCTAATGCTAACCCCTAAACGTACCCCTCAGCGTGACCAGTAAACCTAACCCTAACCTCTAACACAAACCATAGCACATAACTCTAACCCTAAAACGAACCCTAACCCTAACCCTAAACCCTAACTCTTAACCTTAACACTAAGCGTTTACTCTCATGCTAACCTTTAATCCTAACCCTAATCCTAATCTTGAGCCCTAAACCTAACACTTAACCCTAACCCTGTACCTAACCCTAACCCCTCATCTTAACCCAACCGTAAACCTCAACCCGAAACCAAAGTGTAACCGTTAAACCTAAGAGTAACCTTTAACCCTAACCCTAATCCCTAACCCTAAGCCCTCACCCTAACACTAAACTTCATCCTTAACCCTAACGAGAATCCTAACCCTAAATCTAATTCTCAGACTTCTTGCTTTCTTAGAGTTCAGAAAGCCTCAATCCTCCCATGCCATGCGTGAAAGGAGGCTCTACCACTGTGTCCTGCATGAAACCCACGGGCCCATACCCAGAGTATGATAGAGTGGGTTCCCGGGTACAATCCCAGCCCCCTAAACTCCCCCCGCCCGCCTAATGCAGACAGGGCCCGTGCGCTAAGCATAAACAATACCTTTAACAGATAACCCTAACCCTGAACATAACACCCAACCCTGTTCCTATTTCTCCCCTTAACACGTAAACCTCACCGTGCGCCTAACTTTAACCACTTATACTAACGTTAATGCATAACCCATTTCCTGAGAACAACCCCTATCCCATAATTCTAACCCTATCTCCTAGTCATCACTGTGACACCTAATCCCTAACCCTAATTCTAAACCACTAACCCTAATCGTAACCCTACCTAAAACCCTAACACTGACAGTAACCCTTACTTCTAACCCCAACGCTATGCATAACAAAAACCCTAACCCTTGACCCTAACCCTTCACCCTAACCCCTAAGCCTTACCCTAACCCTTAACCCTAATCCTAATCCTAACCATTTAACCTAACCCTAGCTCTTAAAGCTAACCCTATACCTTACCCTCACGACTAGACCTAACCCTGACACTAACCTAACACCTAACCCTAAACAGAACCCCTAAAGCTAACCCTGAACCCTATCCCTAACCCTAGCAGTAAACTTTAACCCTATACCTAAGCCCAACCCGTAACCCTAATCCTATCCTTTTACCCTAAAACTAACCCCTAAACCTAACCCCTACACCTCACCCTAACTCTAACCCCAATCCTAATTCTAACCATACCCCTTATAAAACACTAACTCCTAACCGCTAACCCTAACACTAACCAAAAACCCTAATCACTAATCCCTAACCCTAACGCTTAACCTTTACCCTAACCGTTAACCCTCACCCTACATCTTAACACTGACCCTAACCTTAAACTTTAACTGTAAGCCTAACCCTTAACCCTACAATAAGGAAGACCCTTAATGCTAATGGGTTCCCTTATCCCTAACCCTAACACTACAGCTAAAAATAACCCTAACCTTTGATTCTTAAACCTAATCCCTATCTCTTACTTTAACCCCAAACCCTAACGCTACTCCAAAGCAATAAACCTAACCCTATCTCTTAACCCTAACGCTAGCCCTTACCCTAACGCCTAGATCTAACCCTAAATCTAACCTACCGCCTAATCCTTACCTTAAGCCCTAATGCTAACACTAACCCTGAACCCTAAACCTACCCGAAACCCTTAACACTAACCCTATCCGTGAACCTTAACCCTGACCCTAACCATTACCCGCACCCAAGCATTTAACCCTGACCCTAACCCTAATCCTTAATGCTATCCCTAACACTAAACCCTAACCCTAAGCCCAACACTTAACCCTAATCGTATCCCTTAACCCTAACCCTAACCCTAATGCTAACCCCTAAACGTAGCCCTAACCGTGACCAGTAAACCTAACCCTAACCTCTAACACAAACCATAGCACATAACTCTAACCCTAAAACTAACCCTAACCCTAACCCTAACCCTAAGCCCTAACTCTTAACCTTAACCCTAAGCGTTAACTCTCACGCTAACCTTTAATCCTAACCCTAATCCTAATCTTCAACCCTAAACCTAACACTTAACCCTAACCCTGTACCAAACCCTAACCCCTCATCTTAACCCTAACCGTAAACCTCAACCCTAAACCAAAGTGTAACCGTTAAACCTAAGAGTAACCTTTAACCCTAACCCTAATCCCTAACCCTAAGCCCTCACCCTAACACTAAACTTCATCCTTAACCCTAACCATAATCCTAACCCTAAATCTAATTCTCAGACTTCTTGCTTTCTTAGAGTTTAGAAAGCCTGCAATCCTCCCATGCCATGCGTGAAAGGAGGCTCTACCATTGTGTCCTGCATGAAACCCACGGGCCCATACCCAGAGTATGATAGAGTGGGTTCCCGGGTACAATCCCAGCCCCCTAAACTCCCCCCGCCCGCCTAATGCAGACAGGGCCCGTGCGCTAAGCATAAACAATACCTTTAACAGATAACCCTAACCCTGAACATAACACCCAACCCTGTTCCTATTTCTCCCCTTAACACGTAAACCTCACCGTGCGCCTAACTTTAACCTCTTATACTAACGTTAATGCATAACCCATTTCCTGAGAACAACCCCTATCCCATAATTCTAACCCTATCTCCTAGTCATCACTGTGACACCTAATCCCTAACCCTAATTCTAAACCGCGAAACCTAACCGTAACCCTACCTACAACCCTAACACTGACAGTAACCCTTACTTCTAACCCCAACGCTATGCCTAACAAAAACCCTAACCCTTGACCCTAACCCTTGACCCTAACCCCTAAGCCTTACCCTAACCCTTAACCCTAATCCTAATCCTAACCATTAAACCTAACCCTAGCTCTTAAAGCTAACCCTAAACCTTACCCTCACGACTAGACCTAACCCTGACACTAACCTAACACCTAACCCTAACCAGAACACCTAAAGCTAACCCTGAACCCTATCCCTAACCCTAGCAGTAAACTTTAACCCTAAACCTAAGCCCAACCCGTAACCCTAATCCTATCCTTTTACCCTAAAACTGACCCCTAAACCTAACCCCTATACCTCACCCTAACTCTAACCCCAATCCTAATTCTAACCATACCCCTTCATAAAACACTAACTCCTAACCGCTAACCCTACCCCTAACCAAAAACCCTAATCACTAATCCCTAACCCTAACGCTTAACCTTTACCCTAACCGTTAACCCTCACCCTACATCTTAACACTGACCCTAACCTTAACCTTTAACTCTCAGCCTAACCCTTAACCCTACAGTAAGGAAGACCCTTAATGCTAATGGGATCCCTTATCCCTAACCCTAACACTACAGCTAAAAATAACCCTAACTTTGATCCTTAAACCTAACCCCTAACACTTACTTTAACCCCAAACCCTAACCCTAATCCTAAGCATTAAAGCTAACCCTATCTCTTAACCCTAACGCTAGCCCTTACCCTAACGCCTAGATCTAACCCTAAATCTAACCTACCGCCTAATCCTAACCTTAAGCCCTAATGCTAACTCTAACCCTGAACCCTAAACCTACCCGTAACCCTTAACACTAACCCTATCCGTGAACCTTAACCCTGACCCTAACCATTACCCGCACCCAAGCATTTAACTCTGACCCTACCCCTAATCCTTAATGCTAACCCTAACACTAAACTCTAACCCTACGCCCAACACTTAACCCTAATTCTATCCCTTAACCCTAACCCTAATGCTAACCCCTAAACCTAACCCTCAGCGTGACCAGTAAACCTAACCCTAACCTCTGACACAAACCATAGCACATAACTCTAACCCTAACACGAACCTTAACCCTAACCCTAAACCCTAACTCTTAACCTTAACCCTAAGCGTTAACTCTCATGCTAAACTTTAATCCTAACCCTAATCCTAATCTTCAGCCCTAAACCTAACACTTAACCCTAACCCTGTACCTAACCCTAACCCCTCATCTTAACCCTAACCGTAAACCTCAACCCGAAACCAAAGTGTAACCGTTAAAACTAAGAGTAACCTTTAACCCTAACCCTAATCCCTAACCCTAAGCCCTCACCCTAACACTAAACTTCATCCTTAACCCTAACGAGAATCCTAACCCTAAATCTAATTCTCAGACTTCTTGCTTTCTTAGAGTTCAGAAAGCCTCAATCCTCCCATGCCATGCGTGAAAGGAGGCTCTACCACTGTGTCCTGCATGAAACCCACGGGCCCATACCCAGAGTATGATAGAGTGGGTTCCCGGGTACAATCCCAGCCCCCTAAACTCCCCCCGCCCGCCTAATGCAGACAGGGCCCGTGTGCTAAGCATAAACAATACCTTTAACAGATAAGCCTAACCCTGAACATAACACCCAACCCTGTTCCTATTTCTCCCCTTAACACGTAAACCTCACCGTGCGCCTAACTTTAACCTCTTATACTAACGTTAATGCATAACCCATTTCCTGAGAACAACCCCTATCCCATAATTCTAACCCTATCTCCTAGTCATCACTGTGACACCTAATCCCTAACCCTAATTCTAAACCGCTAACCCTAATCGTAACCCTACCTACAACCCTAACACTGACAGTAACCCTTACTTCTAACCCCAACGCTATGCCTAACAAAAACCCTAACCCTTGACCCTAACCCTTCACCCTAACCCCTAAGCCTTACCCTAACCCTTAACCCTAATCCTAATCCTAACCATTATACCTAACCCTAGCTCTTAAAGCTAACCCTAAACCTTACCCTCACGACTAGACCTAACCCTGACACCAACCTAACACCTAACCCTAAACAGAACCCCTAAAGCTAACCCTGAACCCTATCCCTAACCCTAGCAGTAAACTTTAACCCTAAACCTAAGCCCAACCCGTAACCCTAATCCTATCCTTTTACCCTAAAACTAACCCCTAAACCTAAGCCCTAAACCTAAACCCTATACCTCACCCTAACTCTAACCCCAATCCTAATTCTAACCATACCCCTTCATAAAACACTAACTCCTAACCGCTAACGCTAACACTAACCAAAAACCCTAATCACTAATCCCTAACCCTAACGCTTAACCTTTACCCTAACCGTTAACCCTCACCTTAAATCTTAACACTGACCCTAACCTTAACCTTTAACTCTAAGCCTAACCCTTAACCCTACAGGAAGGAAGACCCTTAATGCTAATGGGATCCCTTATCCCTAACCCTAACACTACAGCTAAAAATAACCCTAACCTTGGATCCTTAAACCTAACCCCTAACACTTACTTTAACCCCAAACCCTAACCCTAATCCTAAGCATTAAAGCTAACCCTATCTCTTAACCCTAACGCTAGCCCTTACCCTAACGCCTAGATCTAACCCTAAATCTAACCTACCGCCTAATCCTAACCTTAAGCCCTAATGCTAACACTAACCCTGAACCCTAAACCTACCCGTAACCCTTAACACTAACCCTATCCGTGAACCTTAACCCTGACCCTAACCATTACCCGCACCCAAGCATTTAACTCTGACCCTACCCCTAATCCATAATGCTAACCCTAACACTAAACTCTAACCCTACGCCCAACACTTAACCCTAATCCTATCCCTTAACCCTAACCCTAATGCTAACCCCTAAACGTACCCCTCAGCGTGACCAGTAAACCTAACCCTAACCTCTAACACAAACCATAGCACATAACTCTAACCCTAAAACGAACCCTAACCCTAACCCTAAACCCTAACTCTTAACCTTAACACTAAGCGTTTACTCTCATGCTAACCTTTAATTCTAACCCTAATCCTAATCTTCAACCCTAAACCTAACACTTAACCCTAACCCTGTACCTAACCCTAACCCCTCATCTTAACCCAACCGTAAACCTCAACCCGAAACCAAAGTGTAACCGTTAAAACTAAGAGTAACCTTTAACCCTAACCCTAATCCCTAACCCTAAGCCCTCACCCTAACACTAAACTTCATCCTTAACCCTAACGAGAATCCTAACCCTAAATCTAATTCTCAGACTTCTTGATTTCTTAGAGTTCAGAAAGCCTCAATCCTCCCATGCCATGCGTGAAAGGAGGCTCTACCACTGTGTCCTGCATGAAACCCACGGGCCCATACCCAGAGTATGATAGAGTGGGTTCCCGGGTACAATCCCAGCCCCCTAAACTCCCCCCGCCCGCCTAATGCAGACAGGGCCCGTGCGCTAAGCATAAACAATACCTTTAACAGATAACCCTAACCCTGAACATAACACCCAACCCTGTTCCTATTTCTCCCCTTAACACGTAAACCTCACCGTGCGCCTAACTTTAACCACTTATACTAACGTTAATGCATAACACATTTCCTGAGAACAACCCCTATCCCATAATTCTAACCCTATCTCCTAGTCATCACTGTGACACCTAATCCCTAACCCTAATTCTAAACCACTAACCCTAATCGTAACCCTACCTAAAACCCTAACACTGACAGTAACCCTTATTTCTAACCCCAACGCTATGCCTAACAAAAACCCTAACCCTTGACCCTAACCCTTCACCCTAACCCCTAAGCCTTACCCTAACCCTTAACCCTAATCCTAATCCTAACCATTTAACCTAACCCTAGCTCTTAAAGCTAACCCTAAACCTTACCCTCACGACTAGACCTAACCCTGACACTAACCTAACACCTAACCCTAAACAGAACCCCTAAAGCTAACCCTGAACCCTATCCCTAACCCTAGCAGTAAACTTTAACCCTATACCTAAGCCCAACCCGTAACCCTAATCCTATCCTTTTACCCTAAAACTAACCCCTAAACCTAAGCCCTAAACCTAACCCCTATACCTCAACCTAACTCTAACCCCAATCCTAATTCTAACCATACCCCTTCATAAAACATTAACTCCTAACCGCTAACCCTAACACTAACCAAAAACCCTAATCACTAATCCCTAACCCTAACGCTTAACCTTTACCCTAACCGTTAACCCTCACCCTAAATCTTAACACTGACCCTAACCTTAACCTTTAACTCTAAGCCTAACCCTTAACCCTACAGGAAGGAAGACCCTTAATGCTAATGGGATCCCTTATCCCTAACCCTAACACTACAGCTAAAAATAACCCTAACCTTGGATCCTTAAACCTAACCCCTAACACTTACTTTAACCCCAAACCCTAACCCTAAACCTAAGCATTAAACCGAATCCTATCTCTTAATCCTAACGCTAGCCCTTACCCTAACGCCTAGATCTAACCCTAAATCTAACCTACCGCCTAATCCTAACCTTAAGCCCTAATGCTAACTCTAACCCTGAACCCTAAACCTACCCGTAACCCTTAACACTAACCCTATCCTTGAACCTTAACCCTGACCCTAACCATTACCCGGACCCAAGCATTCAACCCTGACCCTACCCCTAATCCTTAATGATAACCCTAACACTAAACCCTAACTCTAAGCCCAACACTTAACCCTAATCCTATCCCTTAACCCTAACCCTAATGCTAACCCCTAAATGTAACCCTAACCGTGACCAGTAAACCTAACCCTAACCTCTAACACAAACCATAGCACATAACTCTAACCCTAAAACTAACCCTAACCCTAACCCTAACCCTAAACCTAAACCCTAACTCTTAACCTTAAACCTAAGCGTTAACTCTCACGCTAACATTTAATCCTAACCCTAATCCTAATCTTCAACCCTAAACCTAACACTTAACCCTAACCCTGTACCAAACCCTAACCCCTCATCTTACCCTAACCGTAAACCTCAACCCTAAACCAAAGTGTAACCGTTAAACCTAAGAGTAACCTTTAACCCTAATCCCTAACCCTAAGCCCTCACCCTAACACTAAACTTCATCCTTAACCCTAACCATAATCCTAAACCTAAATCTAATTCTCAGACTTCTTGCTTTCTTAGAGTATAGAAAGCCTCAATCCTCCCATGCCATGCGTGGAAGGAGGCTCTACCACTGTGTCCTGCATGAAACCCAGGGGCCCATACTCAGAGTATGATAGAGTGGGTTCCCGGGTACAATCCCAGCCCCCTAAACTCCCCCCGCCCGCCTAATGCAGACAGGGCCCGTGCGCTAAGCATAAACAATACATTTAACAGATAACCCTAACCCTGAACTTAACACCCAACCCTGTTCCTATTTCTCCCCTTAACACGTAAACCTCACCGTGCGCCTAACTTTAACCTCTTATCCTAACGTTAATGCATAACCCATTTCTTGAGAACAACCCCTATCCCATAATTCTAACCCTATCACCTAGTCATCACTGTGACGCCTAATCCCTAACCCTAATTCTAAACCGCTAACCCTAACCGTAACCCTACCTACAACCCTAACACTGACAGTAACCCATACTTCTAACCCCAACGCTATGCCTAACAAAAACCGTAACCCTTGACCCTAAACCTTCACCCTAACCCCTAAGCCTTACCCTAACCCTTAACCCTAATCCTAATCCTAACCATTAAACCTAACCCTAACTCTTAAAGCTAACCCTAAACCTTACCCTCACGACTAGTGCTAACCCTTACACTAACCTAACACCGAACCTTAACCAGAACCCCTGAAGCTAACCCTGAACCCTCTCCCTAACCCTAGCAGTAAACCTTAACCCTAAACCTAAGCCCAACCCGTAACCCTAATCCTATCCTTTTACCCTAAAAGTAACCCCTAAACCTAACCCCTATACCTCACCCTAACTCTAACCCCAATCCTAATTCTAACCATACCCCTTCATAAAACACTAACTCCTAACCGCTAACCCTAACACTAACCAAAACCCCTAATCACTAATCCCTAACCCTAACGCTTAACCTTTACCCTAACCGTTAACCCACACCCTAAATCTTAACACTGACCCTAACCTTAACCTTTAACTCTAAGCCTAACCCTTAACCCTACAGTAAGGAAGACCCTTAATGCTAATGGGATCCCTTATCCCTAACCTAACACTACAGCTAAAAATAACCCTAACCTTTGATCCTTAAACCTAACCCCTAACATGTACTTTAACCCCAAACCCTAACCCTAATCCTAAGCATTAAACCTAACCCTATCTCTTAACCCTAACGCTAGCCCTTACCCTAACGCCTAGATCTAACCCTAAATCTAACCTACCACCTAATCCTAACCTTAAGCCCTAATCCTAACTCTAACCCTGAACCCTAAACCTACCCGTAACCCTTAACACTAACCCTATACGTGAACCTTAACCCTGACCCTAACCATTACCCGCACCCAAGCATTTAACCCTGACCCTACCCCTAATCATTAATGATAACCCTAACACTAAACCCTAACCCTAAGCCCAACACTTTACCCTAATGCTATCCCTTAACCCTAACCCTAATGCTAACCCCTAAACGTAACCCTCACCGTGACCAGTAAACCTAACCCTAACCTCTAAAACAAACCATAGCACATAACTCTAACCCTAAAACTAACCCTAACCCTAACCCTAAACCTAAACCCTAACACTTAACCTTAACCCTAAGCGTTAACTCTCTCGCTAACCTTTAATCGAAACCCTAATCCTAATCTTCAACCCTAAACCTAACACTTAACCCTAACCCTGTACCAAACCCTAACCCCTCATCTTAACCCTAACCGTAAACCTCAACCCTAAACCAAAGTGTAACCGTTAAACCTAAGAGTAACCTTTAACCCTAACCCTAAGCCCTAACCCTAAGCCCTCACCCTAACACTAAACTTCATCCTTAACCCTAACGAGAATCCTAACCCTAAATCTAATTCTCAGACTTCTAGCATTCTTAGAGTTTAGAAAGCCTGCAATCCCCCCATGGCATGCGTGAAAGGAGGCTCTACCACTGTGTCCTGCATGAAACCCACGGGCCCATACCCAGAGTATGATAGAGTGGGTTCCCGGGTACAATCCCAGCCCCCTAAACTCCCCCCGCCCGCCTAATGCAGACAGGGCCCGTGCGCTAAGCATAAACAATACCTTTAACGGATAACCCTAACCCTGAACATAACACCCAACCCTGTTCCTATTTCTCCCCTTAACACGTAAACCTCACCGTGCGCCTAACTTTAACCTCTTATCCTAACGTTAATGCATAACCCATTTCCTGAGAACAACCCCTATCCCATAATTCTAACCCTATCTCCTAGTCATCACTGTGACACCTAATCCCTAACCCTAATTCTAAACCGCTAACCCTAACCGTAACCCTACCTACAACCCTAACACTGACAGTAACCCTTACTTCTAACCCCAACGCTATGCCTAACAAAAACCCTAACCCTTGACCCTAACCCTTCACCCTAACCCCTAAGCCTTACCCTAACCCTTAACCCTAATCCTAATCCTAACCATTAAACCTAACCCTAGCTCTTAAAGCTAACCCTAAACCTTACCCTTACGACTAGACCTAACCCTGACACTAACCTAACACCTAACCCTAACCAGAACCCCTAAAGCTAACCCTGAACCCTATCCCTAACCCCAGCAGTAAACTTTAACCCTAAACCTAATCCCAACCCGTAACCCTAATCCTATCCTTTTACCCTAAAACTAACCCCTAAACCTAACCCCTATACCTCACCCTAACTCTAACCCCAATCCTAATTCTAACCATACCCCTTCATAAAACACTAACTCCTAAGCGCTAACCCTAACACTAACCAAAAACCCTAATCACTAATCCCTAACCCTAACGCTTAACCTTTACCCTAACCGTTAACCCTCACCCTAAATCTTAACACTGACCCTAACCTTAACCTTTAACTCTAAGCCTAACCCTTAACCCTAAAGTAAGGAAGACAATTAATGCTAATGGGATCCCTTATCCCTAACCCTAACACTACAGCTAAAAATAACCCTAACCTTGGATCCTTAAACCTAACCCCTAACACTTACTTTAACCCCAAACCCTAACCCTAATCCTAAGCCTTAAACCTAACCCTATCTCTTAACCCTAACGCTAGCCCTTACCCTAACGCCTAGATCTAACCATAAATCTAACCTACCGCCTAATCCTAACCTTAAGCCCTAATGCTAACACTAACCCTGAACCCTAAACCTACCCGTAACCCTTAACACTAACCCTATCCGTGAACCTTAAACCTCACCCTAACCATTACCCGCACCCAAGAATTTAACCCTGATTCTAACCCTAATCCTTAATGGTAAACCTAACCCTAAACCCTAACCCTAAGCCCAACACTTAACCCTAATCCTATCCCTTAACCCTAACCCTAACCCTAATGCTACCCCCTAAACGTAACCCTAACCGTCACCAGTAAACCTAACCCTAACCTCTGACACAAACCATAGCACATAACTCTAACCCTAAAACTAACCCTAACCCTAACCCTAACCCTAAACCCTAACACTTAACCTTAACACTAAGCGTTAACTCTCACTCTAACCTTTAATCCTAACCCTAATCCTAATCTTCAACCCTAAACCTAACACTTAACCCTAACCCTGTACCAAACCCTAACCCCTCATCTTAACCCTAACCGTAAACCTCAACCCGAAACCAAAGTGTAACCGTTAAAACTAAGAGTAACCTTTAACCCTAACCCTAATCCCTAACCCTAAGCCCTCACCCTAACACTAAACTTCATCCTTAACCCTAACCAGAATCCTAACCCTAAATCTAATTCTCAGACTTCTTGCTTTCTTAGAGTTTAGAAAGCCTGCAATCCTCCCATGCCATGAGTGAAAGGAGGCTCTACCACTGTGTCCTGCATGAAACCCACGGGCCCATACCCAGAGTATGATAGAGTGGCTTCCCGGGTACAATCCCAGCCCCCTAAACTACCCCCACTCGCCTAATGCAGACACGGCCCGTGCGCTAAGCATAAACAATACCTTTAACAGATAACCCTAACCCTGAACATAACACCCAACCCTGTTCCTATTTCTTCCCTTAACACGTAAACCTCACCGTGCGCCTAACTTTAACCTCTTATCCTAACTTTAATGCATAACCCATTTCCTGAGAACAACCCCTATCCCATAATTCTAACCCTATCTCCTAGTCATCACTGTGACACCTAATCCCTAACCCTAATTCTAATCCGCTAACCCTAACCGTAACCCTACCTACAACCCTAACACTGACAGTATCCCTTACTTCTAACCCCAATGCTATGCCTAACAAAAACCCTAACCCTTGACCCTAACCCTTCACCCTAACCCCTAAGCCTTACCCTAACCCTTAACCCTAATCCTAATCCTAACCATTAAACCTAACCCTAGCTCTTAAAGCTAACCCTAAACCTTACCCTCACGACTAGACCTAACCCTGACACTAACCTAACACCTAACCCTAACCAGAACCCCTAAAGCTAACCCTGAACCCTATCCCTAAAACTAGCAGTAAACTTTAACCCTAAACCTAAGCCCAACCCGTAACCCTAATCCTATCCTTTTACCCTAAAACTAACCCCTAAACCTAACCCCTATACCTCACCCTAACTCTAACCCCAATCCTAATTCTAACCATACCCCTTCATAAAACACTAACTCCTAACCGCTAACCCTAACACTAACCAAAAACCCTAATCACTAATCCCTAACCCTAACGCTTAACCTTTACCCTGACCGTTAACCCTCACCCTAAATCTTAACACTGACCCTAACGTTAACCTTTAACTCTAAGCCTAACCCTTAACCCTACAGTAAGGAAGACCCTTAATGCTAATGGGATCCCTTATCCCTAACCCTAACACTACAGCTAAAAATAAGCCTAATCTTTGATCCTTAAACTTAACCCCTAACACTTACTTTAACCCCAAACCCTAACCCTAACCCTAAGCATTAAACCTAACCCTATCTCTTAACCCTAACACTAGCCCTTACCCTAAGGCCTAGATCTAACCCTAAATCTAATCTACCGCCTAATCCTAACCTTAAGCCCTAATGCTAACACTAACCCTGAACCATAAACCTACCCGTAACCCTTAACACTAACCCTATCCGTGAACCTTAACCCTGACCCTAACCATTACCCGCACCCAAGCATTTAACCCTGACCCTAACCCTAATCCTTAATGCTAACCTTAACAGTAAACCCTAACCCTAAGCCCAACACTTAACCCTAATCCTATCCCTTAACCCTAACCCTAACCCTAACCCTAATGCTAACCCCTAAACGTAACCCTAACCGTGACCAGTAAACCTAACCATAACCTCTAACACAAACCATAGCACATAACTCTAACCCTAAAACTAACCCTAACCCTAACGCTAAACCCTAACTCTTAACCTTAACCCTAAGTGTTAACTCTCACGCTAATCTTTAATCCTAACCCTAATCCTAATCTTCAACCCTAAACCTAACACTTAATCCTAACCCTGTACCAAACCCTAACCCCTCATCTTAACCCTAACCGTAAACCTCAACCCTAAACCAAAGTGTAACCGTTAAACCTAAGAGTAACCTTTAACCCTAATCCTATTCCCTAACCCTAAGCCCTCACCCTAACACTAAACTTCATCCTTAACCCTAACCAGAATCCTAACCCTAAATCTAATTCTCAGACTTCTTGCTTTCTTAGAGTTTAGAAAGCCTGGAATCCACCCATGCCATGCGTGAAAGGAGGCTCTACCACTGTGTCCTGCATCAAACCCACGGGCCCATACCCAGAGTATGATAGAGTGGGTTCCCGGGTACAATCCCAGCCCCCTAAACTCCCCCCGCCCGCCTAATGCAGACAGGGCCCGTGCGCTAAGCATAAACAATACCTTTAACAGATAACCCTAACCCTGAACATAACACCCAACCCTGTTCCTATTTCTCCCCTTAACACGTAAACCTCACCGTGCGCCTAACTTTAACCTCTTAACCTAACGTTAATGCATAACCCATTTCCTGAGAACAACCCCTATCCCATAATTCTAACCCTATCTCCTAGTCATCACTGTGACACCTAATCCCTAACCCTAATTCTAATCCGCTAACCCTACCCGGAACCCTACCTACAACCCTAACACTGACAGTAACCCTTACTTCTAAACCCAACGCTATCCCTAACAAAAACCCTAACCCTTGACCCTAACCCTTCACCCTAACCCCTAAGCCTTACCCTAACCCGTAAACCTAATCCTAATCCTAACCATTAAACCTAACCCTAGCTCTTAAAGCTAACCCTAAACCTTACCCTCACGACTAGACCTAACCCTGACACTAACCTAACACCTAACCCTAACCAGAACCCCTAAAGCTAACCCTGAACCCTATCCCTAACCCCAGCAGTAAACTTTAACCCTAAACCTAAGCCCAACCCGTAACCCTAATCCTATCCTTTTACCCTAAAACTAACCCCTAAACCTAACCCCTATACCTCACCCTAACTCTCATCCCAATCCTAATTCTAACCATACCCCTTCATAAAACACTAACTCCTAACCGCTAACCCTAACACTAACCAAAAACCCTAATCACTAATCCCTAACCCTAACGCTTAACCTTTACCCAAACCGTTAACCCTCACCTTAAATCTTAACCCTGACCTTAACCTTAACCTTTAACTCTAAGCCTAACCCTTAACCTTACAGTAAGGAAGACCCTTAATGCTAATGGGATCCCTTATCCCTAACCCTAACACTACAGCTTAAAATAACCCTAACCTTGGATCCTTAAACCTAACCCCTAACACTTACTTTAACCCCAAACCCTAACCCTAATCCTAAGCATTAAACCTAACCCTATCTCTTAACCCTAACGCTGGCCCTTACCCTAACGCCTAGATCTAACCCTAAATCTAACTTACCGCCTAATCCTAACCTTAAGCCCTAATGCTAACACTAACCCTGAACCCTAAACCTACCCGTAACCCTTAACAGTAACCCTATCCGTGAACCTAAACCCTGACCCTAACCATTACCCGCATCCAAGCATTTAACCCTGACCCTAACCCTAATCCTTAATGCTAACCCTAACACTAAACCCTAACCCTATTCCCAACACTTAACCCTAATCCTATCCCTTAACCCTAAACCTAACCCTGACCCTAATGCTAACCCCTAAACGTAACCCTAACCGTGACCAGTAAACCTAACCCTAACCTCTAACACAAACCATAGCACATAACTCTAACCCTAAAACTAACCCTAACCCTAACCCTAACCCCTAACTCATAACCTTAACGCTAAGCGTTTACTCTCATGCTAATGAGAGACATATATAGGAATGTTTACATTGACTCAAAGAAAGCAACTATGGGGGAGTGTTATTTTGGCATGCCAGATGCTAGTTAGGAAGAAGTACAAGACTCATATATAGGAACGCTTACATTCACACAGCGAGAGCAACTACGGAGTAGTGTCAGGTAGACATATTAAAGTCTAGCTTGGGAGAAGTTCCAGAGTCCTATATAGGAAAGGTAACAGCCACTTTGAAAAAGCAAGTCTTGGCGGGTGGTTTGTAGGCCTGCAAAACCTTGTTTTGGTTGAAGTGTGAGAATCATATATGAGAATGCTTACATTCACTCAGAGAAAGCAACGATGGGGTTGTTTGTAGGCTTACTAAACTGCAGTTTAGAAGAAGCACGAGAATCACATATAGGAGCACATACATTTTGACGCACTGAAAGTAACTATGGGGTGGTGTTTTATAGGCATGCTAAACTCTAGTTTGGATGAAGTTTGAGAATCACATATAAGAAAGCTTAGAGTCACTTAGAGAAAGCAAATCTCTGGGTGTGGAATGTAGGCCTGCTAAACTCTATTTTGGTTTAAGAGTGAGAGTCATATATGGGAAGGCTTACATTCCCTCAGAGAAAGCAACGATGGCGTGGTGGTTTGTAGGCATACTAAACTATAGTTTGGAAGAAGTAGGAGAATGATATATGGGAACGCTTACATTCGCGTAGAGAAAGCAATTATGGGGTGGCGTTTTTGTAGCCATGCTAATCTCTAGTTTGGAAGAAGTTAAGGAGTAATATATAGGAAAGGGTACAGTCATAGAAACCAACTCTCGGGGGATGTTTTGTACACCTGCAAAACTCCAGTTTGGAACAAGGGGGAGAGTCATATTGGGGACCGCGTGCATTCACTCAGAGAAATCAACGATGGGATTGTGATTTGTAGGCATAGTCAACTCTAGTTTGGAAGAAGTACGAGAATCGTATATAGGAAAGCTTACCTTCATGCAGAGAAAGCAACTATGGAGTGATGTTTGTATGCCTACTAAAATATAGTTTGGAGGAAGTTCTAGAGCCATATCTGGGAAGCTTACAGTCACTTAGAGAAAGCAACTCTCGGGGGTGTTTCGTAGGCCTGCTAAACTCTATTTTCAATGAAGTATTAGAATAATATATAGGAACTCAGTGAAAGCAACGTTGTGGTTGTGGTTCCTAGGCATACTAACCTGTAATTTGGAAGAAGCAAGAGAATCACATGTAGAACCGCTTACATTCCGGCACCGAATGCAACTATGGGGTGGTGTTTTGTAGGGTACAAAACTCTAGTTTGGACGAAGTTTGAGAGTCATATATAGGAAAGTTTAAAGTCACGTAGAGAAAGCAACTCTTTGGGTGTGGAATGTAGAGTTATTTTGGTTGAAATAGTTATTTTGGTTGAAGTGTGAGAGTCATATATGGGAACGCTTACATTCACTCAGAGAAAACAACGTTTGGGTGGTGGTTTGTAGGGCATACTAAACTGTAGTTTGGAAGAAGTACGAGAGTCCTATATAGGAACACTTACATTCACACAGAGAAAGCACTTATGGCATCAGGTTTTGTAGGCATGCTAAACTGCAGTTTGGAAGAAGTTGGAGAACCTTATACAGGAAAGATTACCGTCACCTAGGGAAAGCAACTCTCGGGAGATTTTTTTTGTACACATGCTAAACTCTAATTTGGATGAAGTGTGAGAGTCAAACATGGGACCGCTTACATTCCTTCAGAGAAACAACACTGGGGTGGTTTTTGTAGGCATACTAAATAGTTTGGAAGAAGTACGAGAATGATATTTGGGAAGGCTTACATTCACACAGAGAAAGCAACTACGGGGTGGTGTTTTGTAAGCATGCTATAGTTTGGAAGAAGTTCTAAACCTGAACAGTCACTTAGAGAAAGCAACTCTTGGTGGGTGATTTTTAGGTCTGCTAAATTGTATTTTGAAAGAAGTACCAGAGTCATATATACTAATGCTTACATTCATGCAAAGAAAAAACCATGGGGTGATGTTTTGTGGGCATGTTAACCTGTAGTTTGGAAGAAGTTGGAGAGTCTTATTTAGGAAAGCTTACAGTCACCTAGAGAAAGTAACTCTCGGGAGAGCCTTTCTTGGCCTGCTAAACTCTACTTTGCATCAATTGTGAGAGTCAAACATGGGAATGCTTTCATTCATTCAGAGAACGCAACGTTTGGGTGGTGGTTTGTAGGCATTCCAAACTGTATTTTGGAGGAAGTACGAGAGTCATATATATGAACGCTTACATTCAGGCAGAGAAAGCAACTCTGGGGTCGTATTTTGTTGGCATGCTAAACTGTGGTTTGGAAGAAGTTCGAGAGTCTTATATAGGAAAGATTACAGTGACACAGAGAAAACAACTCTTGGAAGTTTATTGGTAGGCCTGCTAAACTCTAACTTGGATGAAATGTGAGAACACTTGCATTCATTCACTCAGAGAAAGAAACATGGTGATGGTTTGAAGGCATAATAACTGTAGTTGGGAAGAAGTAGGAGAGTCATATATATGAACCGTTACATTAACGCAGAGAACGCAACTGTGGGGTGACGATGTATGCATGTTAATCTGTAGTTTGGAGGAAGTGCGAGAGTCATATCTGGGGAAAATTACAGTCACTTAGGGAAAGGAACCATCCTGGGTTGGTTTGTAGATCTGCTAAATTCTATTTTGGAAACAGAGTGTGAGTCATATATGGGAACGCTTATGTTCACTCATAGAAAGCAACCACTGCGTGGTGTTTTGTTGGCATGGTGTAGTTTGAAAGAAGTTGGAGATTCTTATATAGGAAAGTTTACACTCACCTAGAGAAAGCAACTCACGGGGTGTTGTTTGTAGGCCTGCTAAACTCTAATTTAGATGAAGTGAGAGAGGCATATATATGAACGCTTCTATTGATGCAGAGAAAGCAACTATGGGGTGGTGTTTTGTAGGCATGCTAAAATATAATTTGGAAGAAGTTCGAAAACAGACAGTCACTTAGAGAAAGCCACTCTCGGCGGTTGATTTTTCGGTGTGCTAAATTGTATTTTGAAAGAAGTACCAGAGTCATATATACAAACGCTTACATTCATGCAGAGAAAGCAACTCTGGGGTGGTGTTTTCTAGGCATGCTAAACTCTAGTTTGGACGAAGTTTGAGAATCACATATAAGAAAGCTTAGAGTCGCTTAAAGCAAATCTCTGGGTGTGGAATGTAGGCGTGCTAAACTCTATTTTGGTTTCGGAGTGAGAGTCATATATAGGAAGGCTTACATTCACTCAGAGAAAGCAACGATGGTGTGGTGGTTTGTAGGCATACTGAACCCTAGTTTGGAAGAAGTAGGAGAATGATATATGGGAATGCTTACATTCATGCAGAGAAAGCAATTATGGGGTGGCTTTTTTGTACCCATGCTAACCTCTAGTTTAGAAGAAGTTATATAGGAAAGCGTACACTCATTTATAGAAACCAACTTTCGGTGGATGGACGGTAGGCCTGCAAAACTCTACTTTGGAAGAAGGGGGAGAGTCATATTGGGGCCACGTACATTGACTCAGAGAAATCAAGGATGGGGTTCTGGTTTGTAGGCATACTAAACTCTAGTTTGGAAGAAGGACGAGAATCATATATTGGAACGCTTACATTCATGCAGAGAAAGCAACTATGGAGTGATGTTTGTATGCCTACTAAACGATAGATTGGAGGATGTTCGAGAGTCATATCTGGAAAGCTTACAGTCATTTACAGAAAGCAACTCTCTGGGGGTGGTTCGTAGGCCTGCTAAACTCTATTTTCAATGAAGTGTTCGAATCATATACAGGAACGCTTACATTCACTCAGAGAAAGCAACGTTGGGGTGGCCGTTTTTGAGCATACTAAACTCTACTTTGGAAGAGGTACGAGAGACATAAATACGAACGCTTACATTAACACAGAGAAAGCAAATACGGGGTGCTGTAGTGCAGGCATGCTAAACTATAGATTAGAAGAAGTTCGAAAGCTGACAGTCACTTAGAGAAAGCAACTCTTGGCGGGTGATTTTTAGGTCTGCTAAATTGTATTTTGAAAGACGTACCAGAGTCATATACAAACGCTTACATTCACGCAGAGAAAGAAACTATGGGGTGATGTGTTGTGGGGATGCTAAACTGCAGTTTGGAAGGTGTTCGAGAGTGTTATATAGGATAGCTTACAGTCACCTAGAGAAAGCAACACTCGGGACAGCTTTACAAGCCTCTAAACACTAATTAGCAGCAATTGTGAGAGTCAAACATGGGAACGCTTACATTCACTCAGAGAACGCAACGTTTGGGTGGCTGGTTTGTAAGCATTCTAAACTGTATTTTGGAGGAAGTAGGAGAGTCATATATACGAATGCTTACATTCACGCAGAGAAAGCAACTCTGTGGTCGTATTTTGTTGGCATGCTAAACTGTGGTTTGGAAGAAGTTCGAGAGCCTTATATAGGAAAGATTACAGTGACACAGAGAAAACAACTCTCTGTAGTTTCTTGGTAGGTCTGCTAAACTGTGATTTGGATGAAGTGTGAGAACGCTTGCATTCACTCAGAGAAAGAACTTTGTCGTGGTGGTTTGTAGGAATAACAACTGTAGTTCGAAGAAGTAGGAGAGTCATATATGAACGGTTACATTCACGCAGAGAAAGCAACTGTGGGGTGGCGTATGTAATCATCATAATCTGTAGTTTGGAGGAAGTTCGAGAGTCATATCTGGGGAAAATTAGAGTCACATAGAGAAAGGAACAATCGGGGGCTGGTGTGTAGGTCTGCTAAATTCTACTTTGGAAGAAGAGTGAGAGTCATATATGGGAACGCTTATGTTCACTCAGAGAAATCAACGATGGGACGCTGTATTGTTGGCATGCTAAACTGTAGTTTGGAAGAAGTTTGAGAGTCTTATATAGGAAAGTTTACAGTCACCTAGAGAAAGCAACTCACAGGAGGTGGTTTGTAAGCCGCTAAACTCTAATTTGGATGAAGTGAAACAGGCATACATGGATACGCTTCATTCACTCAGAGAAAGGTAAATTGGGGTGCCGGTTTGTAGGTATACTAACTCCAGTTTGGAAGAAGTACTAGAGTCATATATATGAACGCTTATATGGACGCAGAGAAAGCAACTATGGGGTGGTGTTTTGTAGGCCTGCTAAAATATAGTTTGGAAGAAGTTCGAAAGCAGACAGTCACTTAGAGAAAGCAACTCTCGGCGGTTCATTTTTCGGTCTGCTGAATTGTATTTTGAAAGAAATACCAGAGTCATATATTCAAACGCTTACATTCATGCAGAGAAAGCAACTCTGGGGTGGTGTTTTCTAGGCATGCTAAACTCTAGTTTGGACGAAGTTTGAGAATCACATATAAGAAAGCTTAGAGTCGCTTAAAGCAAATCTCTGGGTGTGGAATGTAGGCGTGCTAAACTCTATTTTGGTTTCGGAGTGAGAGTCATATATGGGAAGGCTTACATTCACTCAGAGAAAGCAACGATGGTGTGGTGGTTTGTAGGCATACTGAACTCTAGTTTGGAAGAAGTAGGAGAATGATATATGGGAACGCTTACATTCATGCAGAGAAAGCAATTATGGGGTGGCTTTTTTGTAGCCATGCTAATCTCTATTTTGCAAGAAGTTAAAGAGAAATATATAGGAAAGCGTACCGTCATTTAGAGAAACCAACTTTCGGGGGATGGTTTGTAGGCCTGCAAAACTCTACTTTGGAAGAATGGGGAGAATCATATGGGGGACTGGGTACATTCACTCGGAGAAATCAACGATGGGGTTGTGGTTTGTAGGCATACTAAACTCTAGTTTGGAAGAAGGACGAGAATCATATATAGGAACGCTTACATTCATGCAGAGAAAGCAACTATGGAGTGATGTTTGTATGCCTACTAAACGATAGATTGGAGGATGCTCGAGAGTCATATCTGGAAAGCTTACAGTCATTTACAGAAAGCAACTCTCTGGGGGTGGTTCGTAGGCCTGCTAAACTCTATTTTCAATGAAGTGTTCGAATCATATACAGGAACGCTTACATTCACTCAGAGAAAGCAACGTTGGGGTGGCCGTTTTTGAGCATACTAAACTCTACTTTGGAAGAGGTACGAGAGACATAAATACGAACGCTTACATTAACACAGAGAAAGCAAATACGGGGTGCTGTAGTGCAGGCATGCTAAACTATAGATTAGAAGAAGTTCGAAAGCTGACAGTCACTTAGAGAAAGCAACTCTTGGCGGGTGATTTTTAGGTCTGCTAAATTGTATTTTGAAAGACGTACCAGAGTCATATACAAACGCTTACATTCACGCAGAGAAAGAAACTATGGGGTGATGTGTTGTGGGGATGCTAAACTGCAGTTTGGAAGGTGTTCGAGAGTGTTATATAGGATAGCTTACAGTCTCCTAGAGAAAGCAACACTCGGGACAGCTTTACAAGCCTCTAAACACTAATTAGCAGCAATTGTGAGAGTCAAACATGGGAACGCTTACATTCACTCAGAGAACGCAACGTTTGGGTGGCTGGTTTTTAAGCATTCTAAACTGTATTTTGGAGGAAGTAGGAGAGTCATATATACGAATGCTTACATTCACGCAGAGAAAGCAACTCTGTGGTCGTATTTTGTTGGAATGCCAAACTGTGGTTTGGAAGAAGTTCGAGAGCCTTATATAGGAAAGATTACAGTGACACAGAGAAAACAACTCTCTGTAGTTTCTTGGTAGGTCTGCTAAACTGTGATTTGGATGAAGTGTGAGAACGCTTGCATTCACTCAGAGAAAGAACTTTGTCGTGGTGGTTTGTAGGAATAACAACTGTAGTTCGAAGAAGTAGGAGAGTCATATATGAACGGTTACATTCACGCAGAGAAAGCAACTGTGGGGTGGCGTATGTAATCATCATAATCTGTAGTTTGGAGGAAGTTCGAGAGTCATATCTGGGGAAAATTAGAGTCACATAGAGAAAGGAACAATCGGGGGCTGGTGTGTAGGTCTGCTAAATTCTATTTTGGAAGAAGAGTGAGAGTCATATATGGGAACGCTTATGTTGACTCAGAGAAATCAACGATGGGACGCTGTATTGTTGGCATGCTAAACTGTAGTTTGGAAGAAGTTCGAGAGTCTTATATAGGAAAGTTTACAGTCACCTAGAGAAAGCAACTCACAGGAGGTGGTTTGTAAGCCGCTAAACTCTAATTTGGATGAAGTGAAAGAGGCATACATGGATACGCTTCATTCACTCAGAGAAAGGTAAATTGGGGTGCCGGTTTGTAGGTATACTAACTCCAGTTTGGAAGAAGTACTAGAGTCATATATATGAACGCTTATATGGACGCAGAGAAAGCAACTATGGGGTGGTGTTTTGTAGGCCTGCTAAAATATAGTTTGGAAGAAGTTCGAAAGCAGACAGTCACTTAGAGAAAGCAACTCTCGGCGGTTCATTTTTCGGTCTGCTGAATTGTATTTTGAAAGAAATACCAGAGTCATATATTCAAACGCTTACATTCATGCAGAGAAAGCAACTCTGGGGTGGTGTTTTCTAGGCATGCTAAACTCTAGTTTGGACGAAGTTTGAGAATCACATATAAGAAAGCTTAGAGTCGCTTAAAGCAAATCTCTGGGTGTGGAATGTAGGCGTGCTAAACTCTATTTTGGTTTCGGAGTGAGAGTCATATATGGGAAGGCTTACATTCACTCAGAGAAAGCAACGATGGTGTGGTGGTTTGTAGGCATACTGAACTCTAGTTTGGAAGAAGTAGGAGAATGATATATGGGAACGCTTACATTCATGCAGAGAAAGCAATTATGGGGTGGCTTTTTTGTAGCCATGCTAATCTCTATTTTGCAAGAAGTTAAAGAGAAATATATAGGAAAGCGTACCGTCATTTAGAGAAACCAACTTTCGGGGGATGGTTTGTAGGCCTGCAAAACTCTACTTTGGAAGAAGGGGGAGAGTCATATGGGGGACTGGGTACATTCACTCGGAGAAATCAACGATGGGGTTGTGGTTTGTAGGCATACTAAACTCTAGTTTGGAAGAAGGACGAGAATCATATATAGGAACGCTTACATTCATGCAGAGAAAGCAACTATGGAGTGATGTATGTATGCCTACTAAACGATAGATTGGAGGATGCTCGAGAGTCATATCTGGAAAGCTTACAGTCATTTACAGAAAGCAACTCTCTGGGGGTGGTTCGTAGGCCTGCTAAACTCTATTTTCAATGAAGTGTTCGAATCATATACAGGAACGCTTACATTCACTCAGAGAAAGCAACGTTGGGGTGGCCGTTTTTGAGCATACTAAACTCTACTTTGGAAGAGGTACGAGAGACATAAATACGAACGCTTACATTAACACAGAGAAAGCAAATACGGGGTGCTGTAGTGCAGGCATGCTAAACTATAGATTAGAAGAAGTTCGAAAGCTGACAGTCACTTAGAGAAAGCAACTCTTGGCGGGTGATTTTTAGGTCTGCTAAATTGTATTTTGAAAGACGTACCAGAGTCATATACAAACGCTTACATTCATGCAGAGAAAGAAACTATGGGGTGATGTGTTGTGGGGATGCTAAACTGCAGTTTGGAAGGTGTTCGAGAGTGTTATATAGGATAGCTTACAGTCACCTAGAGAAAGCAACACTCGGGACAGCTTTACAAGCCTCTAAACACTAATTAGCAGCAATTGTGAGAGTCAAACATGGGAATGCTTACATTCACTCAGAGAACGCTACGTTTGGGTGGCTGGTTTTTAAGCATTCTAAACTGTATTTTGGAGGAAGTAGGAGAGTCATATATACGAATGCTTACATTCACGCAGAGAAAGCAACTCTGTGGTCGTATTTTGTTGGCATGCCAAACTGTGGTTTGGAAGAAGTTCGAGAGCCTTAAATAGGAAAGATTACAGTGACACAGAGAAAACAACTCTCTGTAGTTTCTTGGTAGGTCTGCTAAACTGTGATTTGGATGAAGTGTGAGAACGCTTGCATTCACTCAGAGAAAGAACTTTGTCGTGGTGGTTTGTAGGAATAACAACTGTAGTTCGAAGAAGTAGGAGAGTCATATATGAACGGTTACATTCACGCAGAGAAAGCAACTGTGGGGTGGCGTATGTAATCATCATAATCTGTAGTTTGGAGGAAGTTCGAGAGTCATATCTGGGGAAAATTAGAGTCACATAGAGAAAGGAACAATCGGGGGCTGGTGTGTAGGTCTGCTAAATTCTACTTTGGAAGAAGAGTGAGAGTCATATATGGGAACGCTTATGTTGACTCAGAGAAATCAACGATGGGACGCTGTATTGTTGGCATGCTAAACTGTAGTTTGGAAGAAGTTCGAGAGTCTTATATAGGAAAGTTTACAGTCACCTAGAGAAAGCAACTCACAGGAGGTGGTTTGTAAGCCGCTAAACTCTAATTTGGATGAAGTGAAAGAGGCATACATGGATACGCTTCATTCACTCAGAGAAAGGTAAATTGGGGTGCCGGTTTGTAGGTATACTAACTCCAGTTTGGAAGAAGTACTAGAGTCATATATATGAACGCTTATATGGACGCAGAGAAAGCAACTATGGGGTGGTGTTTTGTAGGCCTGCTAAAATATAGTTTGGAAGAAGTTCGAAAGCAGACAGTCACTTAGAGAAAGCAACTCTCGGCGGTTCATTTTTCGGTCTGCTGAATTGTATTTTGAAAGAAATACCAGAGTCATATATTCAAACGCTTACATTCATGCAGAGAAAGCAACTCTGGGGTGGTGTTTTCTAGGCATGCTAAACTCTAGTTTGGACGAAGTTTGAGAATCACATATAAGAAAGCTTAGAGTCGTTTAAAGCAAATCTCTGGGTGTGGAATGTAGGCGTGCTAAACTCTATTTTGGTTTCGGAGTGAGAGTCATATATGGGAAGGCTTACATTCACTCAGAGAAAGCAACGATGGTGTGGTGGTTTGTAGGCATACTGAACTCTAGTTTGGAAGAAGTAGGAGAATGATATATGGGAACGCTTACATTCATGCAGAGAAAGCAATTATGGGGTGGCTTTTTTGTAGCCATGCTAATCTCTATTTTGCAAGAAGTTAAAGAGAAATATATAGGAAAGCGTACCGTCATTTAGAGAAACCAACTTTCGGGGGATGGTTTGTAGGCCTGCAAAACTCTACTTTGGAAGAAGGGGGAGAGTCATATGGGGGACTGGGTACATTCACTCGGAGAAATCAACGATGGGGTTGTGGTTTGTAGGCATACTAAACTCTAGTTTGGAAGAAGGACGAGAATCATATATAGGAACGCTTACATTCATGCAGAGAAAGCAACTATGGAGTGATGTATGTATGCCTACTAAACGATAGATTGGAGGATGCTCGAGAGTCATATCTGGAAAGCTTACAGTCATTTACAGAAAGCAACTCTCTGGGGGTGGTTCGTAGGCCTGCTAAACTCTATTTTCAATGAAGTGTTCGAATCATATACAGGAACGCTTACATTCACTCAGAGAAAGCAACGTTGGGGTGGCCGTTTTTGAGCATACTAAACTCTACTTTGGAAGAGGTACGAGAGACATAAATACGAACGCTTACATTAACACAGAGAAAGCAAATACGGGGTGCTGTAGTGCAGGCATGCTAAACTATAGATTAGAAGAAGTTCGAAAGCTGACAGTCACTTAGAGAAAGCAACTCTTGGCGGGTGATTTTTAGGTCTGCTAAATTGTATTTTGAAAGACGTACCAGAGTCATATACAAACGCTTACATTCATGCAGAGAAAGAAACTATGGGGTGATGTGTTGTGGGGATGCTAAACTGCAGTTTGGAAGGTGTTCGAGAGTGTTATATAGGATAGCTTACAGTCACCTAGAGAAAGCAACACTCGGGACAGCTTTACAAGCCTCTAAACACTAATTAGCAGCAATTGTGAGAGTCAAACATGGGAATGCTTACATTCACTCAGAGAACGCTACGTTTGGGTGGCTGGTTTTTAAGCATTCTAAACTGTATTTTGGAGGAAGTAGGAGAGTCATATATACGAATGCTTACATTCACGCAGAGAAAGCAACTCTGTGGTCGTATTTTGTTGGCATGCCAAACTGTGGTTTGGAAGAAGTTCGAGAGCCTTAAATAGGAAAGATTACAGTGACACAGAGAAAACAACTCTCTGTAGTTTCTTGGTAGGTCTGCTAAACTGTGATTTGGATGAAGTGTGAGAACGCTTGCATTCACTCAGAGAAAGAACTTTGTCGTGGTGGTTTGTAGGAATAACAACTGTAGTTCGAAGAAGTAGGAGAGTCATATATGAACGGTTACATTCACGCAGAGAAAGCAACTGTGGGGTGGCGTATGTAATCATCATAATCTGTAGTTTGGAGGAAGTTCGAGAGTCATATCTGGGGAAAATTAGAGTCACATAGAGAAAGGAACAATCGGGGGCTGGTGTGTAGGTCTGCTAAATTCTACTTTGGAAGAAGAGTGAGAGTCATATATGGGAACGCTTATGTTGACTCAGAGAAATCAACGATGGGACGCTGTATTGTTGGCATGCTAAACTGTAGTTTGGAAGAAGTTCGAGAGTCTTATATAGGAAAGTTTACAGTCACCTAGAGAAAGCAACTCACAGGAGGTGGTTTGTAAGCCGCTAAACTCTAATTTGGATGAAGTGAAAGAGGCATACATGGATACGCTTCATTCACTCAGAGAAAGGTAAATTGGGGTGCCGGTTTGTAGGTATACTAACTCCAGTTTGGAAGAAGTACTAGAGTCATATATATGAACGCTTATATGGACGCAGAGAAAGCAACTATGGGGTGGTGTTTTGTAGGCCTGCTAAAATATAGTTTGGAAGAAGTTCGAAAGCAGACAGTCACTTAGAGAAAGCAACTCTCGGCGGTTCATTTTTCGGTCTGCTGAATTGTATTTTGAAAGAAATACCAGAGTCATATATTCAAACGCTTACATTCATGCAGAGAAAGCAACTCTGGGGTGGTGTTTTCTAGGCATGCTAAACTCTAGTTTGGACGAAGTTTGAGAATCACATATAAGAAAGCTTAGAGTCGCTTAAAGCAAATCTCTGGGTGTGGAATGTAGGCGTGCTAAACTCTATTTTGGTTTCGGAGTGAGAGTCATATATGGGAAGGCTTACATTCACTCAGAGAAAGCAACGATGGTGTGGTGGTTTGTAGGCATACTAAACTCTAGTTTGGAAGAAGTAGGAGAATGATATATGGGAACGCTTACATTCATGCAGAGAAAGCAATTATGGGGTGGCTTTTTTGTAGCCATGCTAATCTCTATTTTGCAAGAAGTTAAAGAGTAATATATACGAAAGCGTACCGTCATTTAGAGAAACCAACTTTCGGGGGATGGTTTGTAGGCCTGCAAAACTCTACTTTGGAAGAAGGGGGAGAGTCATATGGGGGACTGGGTACATTCACTCGGAGAAATCACCGATGGGGTTGTGGTTTGTAGGCATACTAAACTCTAGTTTGGAAGAAGGACGAGAATCATATATAGGAACGCTTACATTCATGCAGAGAAAGCAACTATGGAGTGATGTTTGTATGCCTACTAAACGATAGATTGGAGGATGTTCGAGAGTCATATCTGGAAAGCTTACAGTCATTTACAGAAAGCAACTCTCTGGGGGTGGTTCGTAGGCCTGCTAAACTCTATTTTCAATGAAGTGTTCGAATCATATACAGGAACGCTTACATTCACTCAGAGAAAGCAACGTTGGGGTGGCCGTTTTTGAGCATACTAAACTCTACTTTGGAAGAGGTACGAGAGACATAAATACGAACGCTTACATTAACACAGAGAAAGCAAATACGGGGTGCTGTAGTGCAGGCATGCTAAACTATAGATTAGAAGAAGTTCGAAAGCTGACAGTCACTTAGAGAAAGCAACTCTTGGCGGGTGATTTTTAGGTCTGCTAAATTGTATTTTGAAAGACGTACCAGAGTCATATACAAACGCTTACATTCACGCAGAGAAAGAAACTATGGGGTGATGTGTTGTGGGGATGCTAAACTGCAGTTTGGAAGGTGTTCGAGAGTGTTATATAGGATAGCTTACAGTCACCTAGAGAAAGCAACACTCGGGACAGCTTTACAAGCCTCTAAACACTAATTAGCAGCAATTGTGAGAGTCAAACATGGGAACGCTTACATTCACTCAGAGAACGCAACGTTTGGGTGGCTGGTTTGTAAGCATTCTAAACTGTATTTTGGAGGAAGTAGGAGAGTCATATATACGAATGCTTACATTCACGCAGAGAAAGCAACTCTGTGGTCGTATTTTGTTGGCATGCTAAACTGTGGTTTGGAAGAAGTTCGAGAGCCTTATATAGGAAAGATTACAGTGACACAGAGAAAACAACTCTCTGTAGTTTCTTGGTAGGTCTGCTAAACTGTGATTTGGATGAAGTGTGAGAACGCTTGCATTCACTCAGAGAAAGAACTTTGTCGTGGTGGTTTGTAGGAATAACAACTGTAGTTCGAAGAAGTAGGAGAGTCATATATGAACGGTTACATTCACGCAGAGAAAGCAACTGTGGGGTGGCGTATGTAATCATCATAATCTGTAGTTTGGAGGAAGTTCGAGAGTCATATCTGGGGAAAATTAGAGTCACATAGAGAAAGGAACAATCGGGGGCTGGTGTGTAGGTCTGCTAAATTCTATTTTGGAAGAAGAGTGAGAGTCATATATGGGAACGCTTATGTTGACTCAGAGAAATCAACGATGGGACGCTGTTTGTTGGCATGCTAAACTGTAGTTTGGAAGAAGTTTGAGAGTCTTATATAGGAAAGTTTACAGTCACCTAGAGAAAGCAACTCACAGGAGGTGGTTTGTAAGCCGCTAAACTCTAATTTGGATGAAGTGAAAGAGGCATACATGGATACACTTCATTCACTCAGAGAAAGGTAAATTGGGGTGCCGGTTTGTAGGTATACTAACTCCAGTTTGGAAGAAGTACTAGAGTCATATATATGAACGCTTATATGGACGCAGAGAAAGCAACTATGGGGTGGTGTTTTGTAGGCCTGCTAAAATATAGTTTGGAAGAAGTTCGAAAGCAGACAGTCACTTAGAGAAAGCAACTCTCGGCGGTTCATTTTTCGGTCTGCTGAATTGTATTTTGAAAGAAATACCAGAGTCATATATTCAAACGCTTACATTCATGCAGAGAAAGCAACTCTGGGGTGGTGTTTTCTAGGCATGCTAAACTCTAGTTTGGACGAAGTTTGAGAATCACATATAAGAAAGCTTAGAGTCGCTTAAAGCAAATCTCTGGGTGTGGAATGTAGGCGTGCTAAACTCTATTTTGGTTTCGGAGTGAGAGTCATATATGGGAAGGCTTACATTCACTCAGAGAAAGCAACGATGGTGTGGTGGTTTGTAGGCATACTGAACTCTAATTTGGAAGAAGTAGGAGAATGATATATGGGAACGCTTACATTCATGCAGAGAAAGCAATTATGGGGTGGCTTTTTTGTAGCCATGCTAATCTCTATTTTGCAAGAAGTTAAAGAGAAATATATAGGAAAGCGTACCGTCATTTAGAGAAACCAGCTTTCGGGGAATGGTTTGTAGGCCTGCAAAACTCTACTTTGGAAGAAGGGGGAGAGTCATATGGGGGACTGGGTACATTCACTCGGAGAAATCAACCATGGGGTTGTGGTTTGTAGGCATACTAAACTCTAGTTTGGAAGAAGGACGAGAATCATATATAGGAACGCTTACATTCATGCAGAGAAAGCAACTATGGAGTGATGTTTGTATGCCTACTAAACGATAGATTGGAGGATGCTCGAGAGTCATATCTGGAAAGCTTACAGTCATTTACAGAAAGCAACTCTCTGGGGGTGGTTCGTAGGCCTGCTAAACTCTATTTTCAATGAAGTGTTCGAATCATATACAGGAACGCTTACATTCACTCAGAGAAAGCAACGTTGGGGTGGCCGTTTTTGAGCATACTAAACTCTACTTTGGAAGAGGTATGAGAGACATAAATACGAACGCTTACATTAACACAGAGAAAGCAAATACGGGGTGCTGTAGTGCAGGCATGCTAAACTATAGATTAGAAGAAGTTCGAAAGCTGACAGTCACTTAGAGAAAGCAACTCTTGGCGGGTGATTTTTAGGTCTGCTAAATTGTATTTTGAAAGACGTACCAGAGTCATATACAAACGCTTACATTCACGCAGAGAAAGAAACTATGGGGTGATGTGTTGTGGGGATGCTAAACTGCAGTTTGGAAGGTGTTCGAGAGTGTTATATAGGATAGCTTACAGTCACCTAGAGAAAGCAACACTCGGGACAGCTTTACAAGCCTCTAAACACTAATTAGCAGCAATTGTGAGAGTCAAACATGGGAACGCTTACATTCACTCAGAGAACGCAACGTTTGGGTGGCTGGTTTGTAAGCATTCTAAACTGTATTTTGGAGGAAGTAGGAGAGTCATATATACGAATGCTTACATTCACGCAGAGAAAGCAACTCTGTGGTCGTATTTTGTTGGCATGCTAAACTGTGGTTTGGAAGAAGTTCGAGAGCCTTATATAGGAAAGATTACAGTGACACAGAGAAAACAACTCTCTGTAGTTTCTTGGTAGGTCTGCTAAACTGTGATTTGGATGAAGTGTGAGAACGCTTGCATTCACTCAGAGAAAGAACTTTGTCATGGTGGTTTGTAGGAATAACAACTGTAGTTCGAAGAAGTAGGAGAGTCATATATGAACGGTTACATTCACGCAGAGAAAGCAACTGTGGGGTGGCGTATGTAATCATCATAATCTGTAGTTTGGAGGAAGTTCGAGAGTCATATCTGGGGAAAATTAGAGTCACATAGAGAAAGGAACAATCGGGGGCTGGTGTGTAGGTCTGCTAAATTCTATTTTGGAAGAAGAGTGAGAGTCATATATGGGAACGCTTATGTTGACTCAGAGAAATCAACGATGGGACGCTGTATTGTTGGCATGCTAAACTGTAGTTTGGAAGAAGTTCGAGAGTCTTATATAGGAAAGTTTACAGTCACCTAGAGAAAGCAACTCACAGGAGGTGGTTTGTAAGCCGCTAAACTCTAATTTGGATGAAGTGAAAGAGGCATACATGGATACGCTTCATTCACTCAGAGAAAGGTAAATTGGGGTGCCGGTTTGTAGGTATACTAACTCCAGTTTGGAAGAAGTACTAGAGTCATATATATGAACGCTTATATGGACGCAGAGAAAGCAACTATGGGGTGGTGTTTTGTAGGCCTGCTAAAATATAGTTTGGAAGAAGTTCGAAAGCAGACAGTCACTTAGAGAAAGCAACTCTCGGCGGTTCATTTTTCGGTCTGCTGAATTGTATTTTGAAAGAAATACCAGAGTCATATATTCAAACGCTTACATTCATGCAGAGAAAGCAACTCTGGGGTGGTGTTTTCTAGGCATGCTAAACTCTAGTTTGGACGAAGTTTGAGAATCACATATAAGAAAGCTTAGAGTCGCTTAAAGCAAATCTCTGGGTGTGGAATGTAGGCGTGCTAAACTCTATTTTGGTTTCGGAGTGAGAGTCATATATGGGAAGGCTTACATTCACTCAGAGAAAGCAACGATGGTGTGGTGGTTTGTAGGCATACTGAACTCTAATTTGGAAGAAGTAGGAGAATGATATATGGGAACGCTTACATTCATGCAGAGAAAGCAATTATGGGGTGGCTTTTTTGTAGCCATGCTAATCTCTATTTTGCAAGAAGTTAAAGAGAAATATATAGGAAAGCGTACCGTCATTTAGAGAAACCAGCTTTCGGGGAATGGTTTGTAGGCCTGCAAAACTCTACTTTGGAAGAAGGGGGAGAGTCATATGGGGGACTGGGTACATTCACTCGGAGAAATCAACCATGGGGTTGTGGTTTGTAGGCATACTAAACTCTAGTTTGGAAGAAGGACGAGAATCATATATAGGAACGCTTACATTCATGCAGAGAAAGCAACTATGGAGTGATGTTTGTATGCCTACTAAACGATAGATTGGAGGATGCTCGAGAGTCATATCTGGAAAGCTTACAGTCATTTACAGAAAGCAACTCTCTGGGGGTGGTTCGTAGGCCTGCTAAACTCTATTTTCAATGAAGTGTTCGAATCATATACAGGAACGCTTACATTCACTCAGAGAAAGCAACGTTGGGGTGGCCGTTTTTGAGCATACTAAACTCTACTTTGGAAGAGGTATGAGAGACATAAATACGAACGCTTACATTAACACAGAGAAAGCAAATACGGGGTGCTGTAGTGCAGGCATGCTAAACTATAGATTAGAAGAAGTTCGAAAGCTGACAGTCACTTAGAGAAAGCAACTCTTGGCGGGTGATTTTTAGGTCTGCTAAATTGTATTTTGAAAGACGTACCAGAGTCATATACAAACGCTTACATTCACGCAGAGAAAGAAACTATGGGGTGATGTGTTGTGGGGATGCTAAACTGCAGTTTGGAAGGTGTTCGAGAGTGTTATATAGGATAGCTTACAGTCACCTAGAGAAAGCAACACTCGGGACAGCTTTACAAGCCTCTAAACACTAATTAGCAGCAATTGTGAGAGTCAAACATGGGAACGCTTACATTCACTCAGAGAACGCAACGTTTGGGTGGCTGGTTTGTAAGCATTCTAAACTGTATTTTGGAGGAAGTAGGAGAGTCATATATACGAATGCTTACATTCACGCAGAGAAAGCAACTCTGTGGTCGTATTTTGTTGGCATGCTAAACTGTGGTTTGGAAGAAGTTCGAGAGCCTTATATAGGAAAGATTACAGTGACACAGAGAAAACAACTCTCTGTAGTTTCTTGGTAGGTCTGCTAAACTGTGATTTGGATGAAGTGTGAGAACGCTTGCATTCACTCAGAGAAAGAACTTTGTCATGGTGGTTTGTAGGAATAACAACTGTAGTTCGAAGAAGTAGGAGAGTCATATATGAACGGTTACATTCACGCAGAGAAAGCAACTGTGGGGTGGCGTATGTAATCATCATAATCTGTAGTTTGGAGGAAGTTCGAGAGTCATATCTGGGGAAAATTAGAGTCACATAGAGAAAGGAACAATCGGGGGCTGGTGTGTAGGTCTGCTAAATTCTATTTTGGAAGAAGAGTGAGAGTCATATATGGGAACGCTTATGTTGACTCAGAGAAATCAACGATGGGACGCTGTATTGTTGGCATGCTAAACTGTAGTTTGGAAGAAGTTCGAGAGTCTTATATAGGAAAGTTTACAGTCACCTAGAGAAAGCAACTCACAGGAGGTGGTTTGTAAGCCGCTAAACTCTAATTTGGATGAAGTGAAAGAGGCATACATGGATACGCTTCATTCACTCAGAGAAAGGTAAATTGGGGTGCCGGTTTGTAGGTATACTAACTCCAGTTTGGAAGAAGTACTAGAGTCATATATATGAACGCTTATATGGACGCAGAGAAAGCAACTATGGGGTGGTGTTTTGTAGGCCTGCTAAAATATAGTTTGGAAGAAGTTCGAAAGCAGACAGTCACTTAGAGAAAGCAACTCTCGGCGGTTCATTTTTCGGTCTGCTGAATTGTATTTTGAAAGAAATACCAGAGTCATATATTCAAACGCTTACATTCATGCAGAGAAAGGAACTGTGGGGTGGTGTTTTCTAGGCATGCTAAACTCTAGTTTGGACGAAGTTTGAGAATCACATATAAGAAAGCTTAGAGTCGCTTAAAGCAAATCTCTGGGTGTGGAATGTAGGCGTGCTAAACTCTATTTTGGTTTCGGAGTGAGAGTCATATATGGGAAGGCTTACATTCACTCAGAGAAAGCAACGATGGTGTGGTGGTTTGTAGGCATACTGAACTCTAGTTTGGAAGAAGTAGGAGAATGATATATGGGAACGCTTACATTCATGCAGAGAAAGCAATTATGGGGTGGCTTTTTTGTAGCCATGCAAATCTCTATTTTGCAAGAAGTTAAAGAGTAATATATACGAAAGCGTACCGTCATTTAGAGAAACCAACTTTCGGGGGATGGTTTGTAGGCCTGCAAAACTCTACTTTGGAAGAAGGGGGAGAGTCATATGGGGGACTGGGTACATTCACTCGGAGAAATCAACGATGGGGTTGTGGTTTGTAGGCATACTAAACTCTAGTTTGGAAGAAGGACGAGAATCATATATAGGAACGCTTACATTCATGCAGAGAAAGCTACTATGGAGTGATGTTTGTATGCCTACTAAACGATAGATTGGAGGATGTTCGAGAGTCATATCTGGAAAGCTTACAGTCATTTACAGAAAGCAACTCTCTGGGGATGGTTCGTAGGCCTGCTAAACTCTATTTTCAATGAAGTGTTCGAATCATATACAGGAACGCTTACATTCACTCAGAGAAAGCAACGTTGGGGTGGCCGTTTTTGAGCATACTAAACTCTACTTTGGAAGAGGTACGAGAGACATAAATACGAACGCTTACATTAACACAGAGAAAGCAAATACGGGGTGCTGTAATGCAGGCATGCTAAACTATAGATTGGAAGATGTTCGAAAGCTGGCAGTCACGTAGAGAAAGCAACTCTTGGCGGGTGATTTTTAGGTCTGCTAAATTGTATTTTGAAAGACGTACCAGAGTCATATACAAACGCTTACATTCATGCAGAGAAAGAAACTATGGGGTGATGTGTTGTTGGCATGCTAAACTGCAGTTTGGAAGGAGTTCGAGAGTGTTATATAGGATAGCTTACAGTCACCTAGAGAAAGCAACACTCGGGACAGCTTTACAAGCCTCTAAACACTAATTAGCAGCAATTGTGAGAGTCAAACATGGGAACGCTTACATTCACGGAGAGAACACAACGTTTGGGTGGTGGTTTGTAGGCATAATAACTGTAGTTCGGAAGAAGTAGGAGAGTCATATATATCAACGGTTACATTCACGCAGAGAAAGAAACTGTTGGGTGGTGTATGTACGCATGTTAATCTATACTTTGGAGGAAGTTCGAGAGTCATATCTGGGGAAAATTGCAGTCACTTAGAGAAAGCAACAATCGGGGGCCGTTTTGTAGATCTGCTAAATTCTATTTTGGAAGAAGAGTGAAATTCATATGTGGGAACGCTTATGTTCACTCAGAGAAATCAACGATGGGGCAGTGTTTCGTTGGGATGCTAAAGTGTAGTTTGGAAGAAGTTCGCGAGTCTTATATAAGAAAGCTTACAGTCACCTAGAGAAAGTAACTCTCGGCAGATTGTTTCTAAGCGTGCTAAACTTTAATTTGCATCAATTGTGAGAGTCAAACATGGGAACGCTTACATTCACTCAGAGAACGCAATGTTTGGGTGGTGGTTTGTAAGCATTCTAAACTGTATTTTGGAGGAAGTAGGAGAGTCATATATACGAATGCTTACATTCACGCAGAGAAAGCAACTCTGTGATCGTATTTTGTTGGCATGCTAAACTGTGGTTTGGAAGAAGTTCGAGAGCCTTATATAGGAAAGATTACAGTGACACAGAGAAAACAACTCTCTGTAGTTTCTTGGTAGGTCTACTAAACTGTAATTTGGATGATGTGTGAGAACGCTTGCATTCACTCAGAGAAAGAACTTTGTCGTGGTGGTTTGTAGGAATAACAACTGTAGTTCGAAGAAGTAGGAGAGTCATATATGAACGGTTACATTCACGCAGAGAAAGCAACTGGGGGGTGGCGTATGTAATCATCATAATCTGTAGTTTGGAGGAAGTTCGAGAGTCATATCTGGGGAAAATTAGAGTCATTTAGAGAAAGGAACAATCGGGGGCTGGTGTGTAGGTCTGCTAAATTCTATTTTGGAAGAAGAGTGAGAGTCATATATGGGAACGCTTATGTTGACTCAGAGAAATCAACGATGGGGCGCTGTATTGTTGGCATGCTAAACTGTAGTTTGGAAGAAGTTCGAGAGTCTTATATAGGAAAGTTTACAGTCACCTAGAGAAAGCAACTCACAGGAGGTGGTTTGTAAGCCGCTAAACTCTAATTTGGATGAAGTGAAAGAGGCATACATGGATACGCTTCATTCACTCAGAGAAAGGTAAATTGGGGTGCCGGTTTGTAGGTATACTAACTCCAGTTTGGAAGAAGTACTAGAGTCATATATATGAACGCTTATATGGACGCAGAGAAAGCAACTATGGGGTGGTGTTTTGTAGGCCTGCTAAAATATAGTTTGGAAGAAGTTCGAAAGCAGACAGTCACTTAGAGAAAGCAACTCTTGGCGGTGGATTTTTAGGTCTGCTAAATTGTATTTTGAAAGAAGTACCAGAGTCATATATTCAAACGCTTACATTCATGCAGAGAAAGGAACTGTGGGGTGGTGTTTTCTAGGCGTGCTAAACTCTAGTTTGGACGAAGTTTGAGAATCACATATAAGAAAGCTTAGAGTCACTTAGAGAAAGCAAATCTCTGGGTGTGGAATGTAGGCGTGCTAAACTCTATTTTGGTTTAGATTGAGAGTCATATATGGAAAGGGATACATTCACTCAGAGAAAGCAACGATGGTGTGGTGGTTTGTAGGCATACTAAACTCTAGTTTGGAAGAAGTAGGAGAATGATATATGGGAACGCTTACATTCATTCAGAGAAAGCAATTATGGGGTGGCTTTTTTGTACCCATGCTAATCTCTAGTTTGGAAGAAGTTATATAGGAAAGCGTACACTCATTTATAGAAACCAAGTTTCGGGGGATGAAGAGTAGGCCTGCAAAACTCTACTTTGGAAGAAGTGGGAGAGTCATATTGGGGACCACGTACATTGACTCAGAGAAATCGAGGATGGGGTTGTGTTTTGTAGGCATACTAAACTCTAGTTTGGAGAAAGTACGAGAATCATATATAGAAACGCTTACATTCATGCAGAGAAAGCAACTATGGAGTGAGGTTTGTATGCCTACTAAACTATAGTTTGGAGGAAGTTTAGAATCTTATATAGCAAAGCTTACAGTCACCTAGAGAGAGCAACTCTTGGGAGATGATTTCAAAGCCTGATAATTTGCACCAACTCTTAAAGTCAAGTATGGGAACGTTTACATCCACTCAGAACGCAAGGTTTGGGTTGCAGTTTGTGGCCTTAATTGTAGTTCGGAAGAAGTAGGAAAGTCATATATATGAACGGTTACATTCACGCAGACAAACCAGCTATGGAGTGATGTGTGTATGCCTACTAAACTATAGTTTGGAGGATGTTCGAGAGTCATATCTGGAAAGCTTACAGTCATTTAGAGAAAGAAACTCTCTGCGGGTGGTGCGTAGGCCTGCTAAACTCTATTTTCAAAGAAGTGTTAAAATCATATACAGGAACACTTACATTCACTCAGAGAAAACAACGTTGGGGTGGCCGTTTGTGAGCATACTAAACTCTACTTTGGAAGAGGTACGAGAGACATAAATACGAATGCTTACATTAACACAGAGAAAGCAAATACGGGGTGCTGTAGTGCAGGCATGCTAAACTATAGAATGGAAGAAGTTCGAAAGCTGACAGTCACTTAGAGAAAGCAACTCTTGGCGGGTGATTTTTTAAGTCTGCTAAATTGTATTTTGAAAGACGTGTCAGAGTCTTATATACAAACGCTTACATTCATGCGTAGAAAGAAACTATGGGGTGATGTGTTGTGGGGATGCTAAACTGCAGTTTGGAAGAAGTTCGAGAGTGTTATGTAGGATAGCTTACAGTCACCTAGAGAAAGCAACACTCAGGAGAGCTTTGCAAGCCTGCTAAACTCTAACAAGCAGCGATTGTGAGAGTCAAACATGGGAACGCTTACATTCACTCAGAGAACACAACGTTTGGGTGGTGGTTTGTAGGCATAATAACTGTAGTTCGGAAGAAGTAGGAGAGTCATATATGAACGGTTACATTCACGCAGAGAAAGCAACTGTTGGGTGGCGTATGTATGCATGCTAATCTGTAGTTTGGAGGAATTTCGAGAGTCATATCTGGGGAAAATTACAGTCACTTAGAGAAAGCAACCATCGGGGGCCATTTTGTAGATCTGCTAAATTCTATTTTGAAAGAAGAATGAGAGTCATATATGGGAACGCTTATGATCACGAAGAGAAATCAACTATGGGGCGGTGTTTTGTTGGCATGCTAAACTGTAGTTTGGAAGAAGTTCGCGAGTCTTACATAGGAAAGTTTATAGTCACCCAGAGAAAGCAACGCTTGGGAGATTGTTTCTAAGCATGCTAAATTCTAGATTGCATCAATTGTGAGAGTCAAACATGGAAACGCTTACATTGACTCAGAGAACGCAACGTTTGGGTGGTGGTTTGTAAGCATTCTAAACTGTATTTTGGAGGAAGTAGGAGAGTCATATATACGAATGCTTACATTCACACAGAGAAAGCAACTCTGTGGTCGTATTTTGTTGGCATGCTAAACTGTGGTTTGGAAGAAGTTCGAGAGCCTTACATAGGAAAGATTACAGTGACACAGAGAAAAACAAATCTCTGTAGTTTGTTGGTAGGTCTGCTAAACTGTAATTTGGTTGAAGTGTGAGAACGCTTGCATTCACTCACAGAAAGAACGTTGTCGTGATGATTTGTAGGAATAAATGCTGTAGTTCAAAAGAAGTAGGAGAGTCATATATGAACGGTTACATTCACGCAGAGAAAGCAACTGTGGGGTGGCCTATGTAATCATCATAATCTAGTTTGGAGAAAGTTCGAGAGTCATATGTGGGGAAAATTAGAGTCACCTAGAGAATTGGAACCATCGGGTGTTGTGTAGTTCTGCTAAATTCTATTTTGGAAGAAGAGTGAGAGTCATATATGGGAACGCTTATGTTGACTCAGAGAAATCAACGATGGGGCGCTGTATTGTTGGCATGCTAAACTGTAGTTCGGAAGAAGTTCGAGAGTCTTATATAGGAAAGTTTACAGTCACCTAGAGAAAGCAACTCACAGGAGGTGGTTTATGGGCCGCTAAACTCTAATTTGGATGAAGTGAAAGAGGCATACATGGATACGCTTCATTCACTCAGAGAAAGGTAAATTTGGGTGCCGGTTTGTAGGTATACTAACTCCAGTTTGGAAGAAGTACGAGAGTCATATATATGAACGATTATGTGGACGCAGAGAAAGCAACTATGGGGTGGTGTTTTGTAGGCATGATAAAATATAATTTGGAAGAAGTTCGAAAGCTGACAGTGACTTAGAGAAAGCAACTCTTGGCGGTTGATTTTGAGGTCTGCTAAATTGTATTTTGATAGAAGTACAAGAGTCATATATAAAATCGCTTATATTTATGCTGAGAAAGAAACTATGTGGTGATGTTTTGTTGGCGTGCTGAAATGTAGTTTCGAAGAAGTTCGACAGTCTTTTATAGGAAAGCTTACAGTCCCCCAGAGGAAGCAACTTTCGAGAGATAGTTTGTAAGCCTGCTAAACTCTACTTTGCATCATTTGGAACAGTCATACTTGGGAACGCTAACATTCTCTGAGAGAACGCAACGTTTGGTTGGTTGTTTGTAAGCATACTAAACTGTATTTTGGAAGAAGTAGCAGAGTCATATATATGAGTGCTTACATTCACGCAGAGAGGGCAACTATGGGGTGGTGTTTTGTAGGCATGCAAATCTCTAGTTGCGAAGAAGTTAAGAGTAATAGGAAAGCTTACAGTCTCACAGAGAAAGCAACCCTTGGGGGCCGGTTTGTAGTTCTGCTAAATTCTATTTTGGATGAAGTGTGAATCATAAATGGGAACGCTAACATTCACTCAGAGAAAGCAAGGTTGCGGTGGTGATTTTTAGTCACACTAAACTGGAGTTTGGAGGAAGTACGAGAATAAAAGAATGCTTACATTCACTCAGAAAAAGCAACGTTGGGGAGGTGGTTGGTAGGTGTACTATACTTTGGAAGAAGTACGAGCGTGATGCATAGGAACGCTTACATTCACGCAAACTATGGGGTGGCCTTTTGGTGGCATGCTAAACTATGTCCCAAAGTCATATATAGGAAAGCTTATAGTGAGAGAAAGCAACTCTCGGGCGGTGTTTTGTAGGTCCGGCAAATTGCATTTTGAAAGCAGTCCGAGATTCATATAAGGGAAGGCCTATATCCACTCAGAGAAAGCAATGTTAGGCTGGTGGTTTGTAGGCATACTAAACTGTATTTTGGAACTCGTATGTATGACTCTCACACTTGATCCAAATTAGAGTTCACCAGGCCTATAAACCACATCCTGAGAGTTGCTTTCTCTAGGTGAATGTAAGCTTTCCTATGTAAAACTCTCGAACTTCTTCCAAACTAAAGTTTAGCATGCCAACAATACACCACCGCATCGTTGCTTTCTCTGAGTGAACATAAGCATTTCCTTATATGAATCACTTTTTCCAAAATAGAATTTAGCAGACCTACAAACCAGTCCCCGATGGTTGATTTAGCTATGTGACTGTAATTTTCCCCAGATATGACTCTCAAACTTCCTCCAAAGTATAGATTAACATGCGTACATACACCACCCAACAGTTTCTTTCTCTGCGTGAATGTAACTGTTCATATATATGACTCTCCTACTTCTTCCGACCTACAGTTATTATGCCTACAAACCACCACCCAAACGTTGTGTTCTCTCCGTGAATGTAAGCGTTCCCATATTTGACTCTCACAATTGCTGCTAATTAGTGTTTAGAGGCTTGCAAAGCTGTCCCGAGTGTTGTTTTCTCTAGGTGACTGTAGCTATCCTATATAACACTCTGGAAGTCCTTTCAAACTGCAGTTTAGCATGCCAACAACACATCACCCCATAGTTTCTTTCTCTGCATAAATGTAAGCGTTTGTGTATATAACTCTTGTACGTCTTTCAAAATACAATTTAGCAGACCTAAAAATCACCCGCCAAGAGTTGCTTTCTCTAAGTGACTGTCAGCTTTCGAACTTCTTCCAATCTATAGTTTAGCATGCCTGCACTACAGCACCCCGTATTTGCTTTCTCTGTGTTAATGTAAGCGTTCCTATGTATGTCTCTCGTACCTCTTCCAAAGTAGAGTTTAGTATGCTCAAAAACGGCCACCCCAACGTTGCTTTCTCTGAGTGAATGTAAGCGTTCCTGTATATGATTCGAACACTTCATTGAAAATAGAGTTTAGCAGGCCTACGAACCACCCGCAGAGAGTTTCTTTCTCTAAATGACTGTAAGCTTTCCAGATATGACTCTCGAACATCCTCCAATCTATCGTTTAGTAGGCATACAAACATCACTCCATAGTTGCTTTCTCTGCATGAATGTAAGCGTTCCTATAAATGATTCTCGTCCTTCTTCCAAACTAGAGTTTAGTATGCCTACAAACCACAACCCCATCGTTGATTTCTCCGAGTGAATATACCCAGTCCCCCATATGACTCTCCCCCTTCTTCCAAAGTAGAGTTTTGCAGGCCTACAAATCATCCCCCGAAAGTTGGTTTCTATAAATGACGGTACGCTTTCCTATATATTTCTCTTTAACTTCTTGCAAAATAGAGATTTGCATGGCTACAAAAAAGCCACCCCATAATTGCTTTCTCTGCATGAATGTAAGCGTTCCCATATATCATTCTCCTACTTCTTCCAAACTAGAGTTCAGTATGCCTACAAACGACCACACCATCGTTGCTTTCTCTGAGTGAATGTAAGCCTTCCCATATATGACTCTCACTCTGAAACCAAAATAGAGTTTGGCACACCTACATTCCACACCCAGAGATTTGCTTTAAGCGACTCTAAGCTTTCTTATATGTGATTCTCAAACTTCGTCCAAACTAGAGTTTAGCATGCCTAGAAACCACCCCACAGTTGCTTTCTCTGCATGAATGTAAGCGTTCATATACATGACTCTCGTACTTCCTCCAAAATACAGTTTAGAATGCCTACAAACCACCACCCAAACGTTGCGTTCTCTGAATGAATGAAAGCATTCCCATGCTTGACTCTCACAATTGATGCAAAGTAGAGTTTAGCAGGCCAAGAAAGGCTCTCCCGAGAGTTACTTTCTCTAGGTGACTGTAAGCTTTCCTAAATAAGACTCTCCAACTTCTTCCAAACTACAGGTTAACATGCCCACAAAACATCACCCCATGGTTTTTTCTTTGCATGAATGTAAGCATTAGTATATATGACTCTGGTACTTCTTTCAAAATACAATTTAGCAGACCTAAAAATCACCCACCAAGAGTTGCTTTCTCTAAATGACTGTTCAGGTTTGGAACTTCTTCCAAACTATAGCATGCTTACAAAACACCACCACGTAGTTGCTTTCTCTGTGTGAATGTAAGCGTTCCCAAATATCATTCTCGTACTTCTTCCAAACTATTTAGTATGCCTACAAAAACCACCCCAGTGTTGTTTCTCTGAGGGAATGTAAGCGGTCCCATGTTTGACTCTCACACTTCATCCAAATTAGAGTTTAGCATGTGTACAAAAAAATCTCCCGAGAGTTGCTTTCCCTAGGTGACGGTAATCTTTCCTGTATAAGGTTCTCCAACTTCTTCCAAACTACAGTTTAGCATGCCTACAAAACCTGACACCATAAGTGCTTTCTCTGTGTGAATGTAAGTGTTCCTATATAGGACTCTCGTACTTCTTCCAAACTACAGTTTAGTATGCCCTACAAACCACCACCCAAACGTTGTTTTCTCTGAGTGAATGTAAGCGTTCCCATATATGACTCTCACACTTCAACCAAAATAACTCTATTTCAACCAAAATAACTCTACATTCCACACCCAGAGAGTTGCTTTCTCTACGTGACTGTAAACTTTCCTTTATATGACTCTCAAACTTCGTCCGAACTAGAGTTTTGCAAGCCTACAAAACACCACCCCATAGTTGCATTCGGTGCCGGAATGTGAGCGGTTCTACATGTGATTCTCTTGCTTCTTCTAGGAACCACAACCACAACGTTGCTTTCACTGAGTTCCCATATATTATTCTAACACTTCATTGAAAATAGAGTTTAGCAGGCCTACGAAACACCCCCGAGGGTTGCTTTCTCTAAGTGACTGTAAGCTTCCCAGATATGGCTCTCGAACTTCCTCCAAACTATATTTTAGTAGGCATACAAACATCACTCCATAGTTGCTTTCTCTGCGTGAAGGTAAGCGTTCCTATATACGATTCTCGTACTTCTTCCAAACTAGAGTTGACTATGCCTACAAATCACAATCCCATCGTTGATTTCTCTGAGTGAATGCACGCGGTCCCCAATATGACTCTCCCCCTTCTTCCAAACTGGAGTTTTGTAGGTGTACAAAACATCCCCCGAGAGTTGGTTTCTATGACTGTACCCTTTCCTATATATTACTCCTTAACTTCTTCCAAACTAGAGATTAGCATGGCTACAAAAACGCCACCCCATAATTGCTTTCTCTACCCGAATGTAAGCGTTCCCATATATCATTCTCCTACTTCTTCCAAACTAGAGTTTAGTATGCCTACAAACCACCACGCCGTCGTTGCTTTCTCTGAGGGAATGTAAGCCTTCCCATATATGACTCTCACTCTTAAACCAAAATAGAGTTTAGCAGGCCTACATTCCACACCCAGAGATTTGCTTTCTCTAAGTGACTCTAAGCTTTCTTATATGTGATTCTCAAACTTCGTCCAAACTAGAGTTTAGCATGCCTATAAAACACCACCCCATAGTTACTTTCAGTGCGTCAAAATGTATGTGCTCCTATATGTGATTCTCGTGCTTCTTCCAAACTGCAGTTTAGTAAGCCTACAAACAACCCCATCGTTGCTTTCTCTGAGTGAATGTAAGCGTTCTCATATATGACTCTCACACTTCAACCAAAACAGGGTTTTGCAGGCCTACAAACCACCCGCCAAGACTTGCTTTTTCAAAGTGGCTGTTACCTTTCCTATATAGGACTCTGGAACTTCTCCCAAGCTAGACTTTAACATGTCTACCTGACACTACTCCGTAGTTGCTCTCGCTGTGTGAATGTAAGCGTTCCTATATATGAGTCTTGTACCTCTTCTTAACTAACATCTGGCATGCCAAAATAACACTCCCCCATAGTTGCTTTCTTTGAGTCAATGTAAACATTCCTATATATGTCTCTCGCACTTCTTCCAAACTAGAGTTGAATAAGTCTACAAACCAATCCCCGACAGCTGTTTTCTCTGAACGAATTTAAGCGTTCCTATATATGACTATGGCACTTCCTCCAAACTAGAGTTTAGAAAGCCTACACTCCACCCCTGTTCGTTGCTTTCTCTAAGTTACTGTATGCTTTCCTATACATGGCTCTCAAAATTTTCCAAACTAGAGTTAGCATGCCTACTATACACCTACACATAATTGCTTTGTCTGAGTGAATATAAGCCTTCCTATATATGACTGTCGCACTTTTTCCAAATTAGAGTGTAGCCAGCCTGGAAAGCACCCCTTATAGTTGCTTTCATTGAGTGAATGTTAACATTCCTATGTATGACTCTCGCAACTTTTCCAATCTAAGATTTTAGCAATGCTACAAATCCCCCGCCGAGAGTTCCTATACATAACTGTCCTCTTTTTCCAAGCTAGAGTTTAGGAAGCCTAGAATCCGTCCCCCCGTAGACGCTTTATGTGAACGTAAGCGTTCCTATATATGACTCTCGCCTTCCTCCAAACTAGAGCTTAGCAAGCCTACAAACCAACTCCCTATAATTGCTTTCTCTGAATGAATGATATCGTTCCTATATAAGACTCTCGAACTTCTTCCAAACCAGAGTTTAACAAGCCAAAAAAGCACCCCCCATAGATGCTTCCTCTAACTCAAAGCTAATATTCCTATATATGATTCAGCTTCTTCATCCAAACTAGAGTAAGGCAAGCCTACAAATCACACATCAATAGTTGCTTTCTATAAGTAAATGTAAGCATCCCTATATATGACTATAGCAATTCTTCCAAACTGGAGTTTAGCAAGCCTACAGACCCCAGGACTCCACTCCATAGTACCCTGGGCATTGGCGCCTGCCTGTCATGCAGGACATAGGGGCGGACGCTCATCTCAGACACGGCATTGGTGGATTGTAGGCTTTTTTAAGTTTTTGAATTGAAGAACTCTGAGAATTGGAATTCGGTTTAGGGTAAGGTTAGGTGTTAGGGACTAGGATTAGATTTAGGGGTTAGGGTTTTAGGTTAGAATTAGGGTTAGGATTACTGTTAGGGTTAGAGATTAGGATTATGTTTAGTGGTTGGGTTTAGGTTTAGGGTGAGAGGCAAGAGTAAGGGTCAGGGATTAGGGTTACTGTTAGGAGTTAGATTCAGGGCTTACAAAGGGTTTGGTTTAGTGATAGGGTTAGGGCTTACGTTTAACGGTGTGTGTTAGGGCACGGGCCCCGTCTAATGTACGGGGCACTGTGGGTGTGGAGCAAGGCTGCGTCCCCACTTCATCGTACCCTGGGTGTTGGGCTTCAACTGTCACGCAGGACAAAGGCAGAGGCTCATGAAACGCATGGTTAGGATTAAGGTTTAAGGTTAGGGTCAAGGTTGAGGGTTAGGGTGAGGGTTAAGAGTTAGAGTTAGGGTAAGGGGGTTAGGGATAGGGTTAGGGTTAAGGGTTAGGTTTATGGTTCAGGTCTAAGTTTAGCATTAGAGGGTAGGGTTAGTGTAACTGTAGGTCAGTGTTGCGGTTAGATCTCTAGGCATTAGGGTAAAGGTCAGGGTTAGGGTTAAGAGTTAGGGTTAAGTTTAATGGTTAAGGATTGGGATTAGGGTTGAGGGTTAGGGTTAAGATTATGGGTAATGACTCAGGATCAAAGGTTAGGGTTATTTTTAGGCGTAGGGTTAGCGTAAGGGGTTAGGGTTAGTGTTAGTGTTGTTGGTAGGGTTAAGGTTAGGGTTGGCGTTTCAGAATTAGGGATTAGGTGTTATGGTTATGGCTAGGAGTTAGCGTTAGATTTACGGTATAGGTCTTGTTCTCAGGGTGTCATGCATTAACGTTAAGATAAGGGGTTAAAGTTAGGGTTACGGTGAGCTTTACCTGTTAAGGTGAGCAGTAGGATCAGGGTTAGGTGTTATGTTCTGGGTTAGGGTTATGGGTGAGGGGTAGGGTTTATCCTTAGGGCACGGGCCCTGTATGCACTAGGAGGCGAAGTTAGGGGTCTGTGATGGTCGCTGGGAACCCACTCTATCGCACGCAGTGTATGGGCCTCTGGGTTTCATGCAGGACAGTGTGGCAGAGCCGGCTTTCATGCATGGCTTAGTAGGATTGTAGGCTTTCAAAACTCTGAGAAAGCAAGAAGTCTGAGAATTAGATTTCGGGTTAGGATTACGGCACGGTTTAGGGATGAAGATTAGTGGTTAGGGTGAGGGCTTAGGGTTAGGGGTTAGGGTTAGGGTTAGGGTTGCTGGTAGGGTGAAGGTTAGGTTTGACGTTTTAGAATTAGGGATGAGGTGTTACGGTTATGACTATGGTTTAGGATTAGAATTACGGGATAGGGCTTCTTCTCAAGGTGTTATGCATTCACGTTAAGTTAAGGGGCTAAGTTAGGGTTACGGGGAGGTTTATGTTTTAAGGTGAGCAATAGGATCAGGGTTAGGTGTTATGTTCAGGGTGAGGGTTATCTGTTAGGGGTAGTGTTTATACTTAGCGTACGGGCCCTGTCTGCACTGGGCGGGGGGCGGGGGTTAGGGGGATGGGATTGTCCCCGGGAACACACTCTATCGTACGCTGGGTATGGGCTCCTGGGTTTCATGCAGGACACAGTGGCAGAGCCCCCTTTTACTCATGGCATGGGAGGATTGTAGGCTTTCTAAACTCTGAGAAAGCAAGAACTCTGAGAATTAGATTTAGGGGTAGGATTCTGGTAATGTTTAGGGATGAAGATTAGTGTCAGGGTGGGGTCTTGGGTTAGGGGTTGGGGTTAAAGGTTAGTGTTAGGTTTAACAGTTACAGTTAGATTTACGGTTAAGTCTCAGGGTTCGGGTTAAGGTTTGGGTTTAGCGTTTGGCACAGGGGTAGGCTTCAGTGTTAGCTTCATGGTTAAAGATTAGGAGTAGGGTTAGTGTGAGGGTTAAGGGTAAGGGTCAAGATTAAGGGTTCAGGTTGGGGTTAGGCTTAGGTTTAGGGTTAGGGGTCAAGGGTCAGGTTTAGGGTTAAGTGTTGGGCTTAGGGTTGGGGTTTAGTGTTAAGTTTATCGTTAAGGATTAGGGTTAGGGTCAGGGTTAAATGCTTGGGTGCGGGTAATGGTTAGATCAGGGTTAAGGTTTATGGATAGGGTTAGTGTTAAGGGTTTACAGGTAGGTTTAGGGTTCAGGGTTAGAGTTAGCATTAGGGCTTAAGGTTAGGATTAGGTGGTAGGTTAGATTTTAGGGTTAGATCTAGGCGTTAGAGTAAGGGTTAAGAGATAGGGTTAGGTTTAATGCTTAGGATTAGGGTTAGGGTTTGGGGTTAAAGTAAGTGTTAGGGGTTAGGTTGAAGGATCAAAGGTTAGTGTTATTTTTAGCTGTAGTGTTAGGGTTAGGGATAAGGGATAAGGTTGGCGTGAGGGTTTTCCTTACTGTTAGGGTTAAGGGTCAGGCTTAGATTAAAGGTTAAGGTTAGGGTCAGCGTTAAGGGTTAGGGTGAGGGTTAACGGTTACGGTAAAGGTTAAGCGTTAGTGTTAGGGATTAGCGATTAGGGTTTTTGGTAAGTGTTAGGGTTAGGAGTTAGTGTTTTATGAAGGGGTATGGTTAGAATTAGGATTGGGGTTAGTGTTAGGGTTAGGTTTAGGAGTTAGGTTTAGGGTAAAAGGATAGGATTAGCGTTAAGGGTTGGGCTCAGGTTTAGGGTTAAAGTTTAGTGTTAGGGTTAATGTTTAGTGTTATGGTCCAGTTTAAGTGTTAGGGTGAGGGTTAACGGTTAGGATTAGGCTTAGAGGTTGGGGATATAGTGAGGGTTCAGTGTTAGGTTTAGGTTTAGGGTTCAGGGTTAAGGTTAGCTGTAGGGGTTATGGTTAGGGTTAGGTGTTAGGTTAGTGTCAGGGTTAGGTCTAGTCGTGAGGGTAAGGTTTAGGGTTAGCTTTAAGAGCTAGGGTTAGGTTTAATGGATAGGATTAGGATTAGGGTTAAGGGTTAGGGTAAGGCTTAGGGGTTAGGGTGAAGGGTTAAGGGTTTTTGTTAGGCATAGCTTTGGGGTTAGAAGTAACTGTTACTGTCAGTGTTAGGGTTGTAGGCAGGGTTACGGTTAGAGTTAGCGGTTTAGAATTAGGGTTAGGGATTAGGTGTTCCAGTGACGACTAGGAGATAGGGTTAGAATTATGGGATAGGGGTTGTTCTCAGGGAATGGGTTATGCACTAACGTTAGGATAAGAGGTTAAAGTTAGGCTCACGGTGAGGTTTACGTGTAAAGGGGAGAAATAGGAACAGGGTTAGGTGTTATGTTCACGGTGAGGGATATCTGTTACAGGTATTGTTTATGCTTAGCGCACGGGCCCTGTCTGCCTTAGGCGGGGGTGGGGGGAGGTTAGGGGACTGGGATTGTCACCAGGATCCCACTGTATCGTACTCTGGGTATGGGCCCGTGGGTTTGATGCAGGACATAGTGGTAGAGCCTCCTTTCACGCATGGCATGGGAAGATTGCAGGCTTTCTAAACTCTAAGAAAGCAAGAAGTCTGAGAATTAGATTTAGGGTTAGGATTATGGTTAGGGTTAAGGATGAAGTTTAGTGTTAGTGTGAGGGCTTAGGGTTAGGGATTAGGGTTAGGGTTAAAGGTTACTCTTAGGTTTAACGGTTACAGTTCGGTTTAGGGTTGAGGTTTACGGTTAGGGTTAAGATGAGGGGTTAGGGTTTGGTAAAGGGTTAGGGTTAGGTACAGGGTTAGGGTTAAGTGTTAGGTTTAGGGTTGAAGATTAGGATTAGGGTTAGGATTAAAGGTTAGCGTGAGAGTTAACGGTTAGGGTTAAGGTTAAGTGTTAGGGTTAGGGTTTAGGTTTAGTGTTAAGGGTTAGGGTTAGCTTTAGGGTTCGAGTTATGTGTTAGGGTTTGTGTTAGAGGTTAGGGTTAGGTTTACTGGTCACGGTTAGGGTTATGTTTAGGGGTTAGCATTAGGGTTAAGGATTAGGTTTAGGGTAAGGGTTTAGAGTTAGTGTTGGGCTTTAGGCTCGGGGCTTAGGTTCAGGGTCAGGGGTTAGGGTTGGTGGTAGGGCTTAGATTTATCGGTCAGTTTAAGGGCACAGGACCTGGTTAATCTACGGTGAGAGGGGTGCGGTTGGAGTCATCACAAAAGCACAACATCATTCCCTGGGCCCTGGGACAAGACCTACATGCAGGACTCAGGCGGAACCTCATCTCACACATGGCATGGCTGTATTGTAGGCTTGCTTCACTCGGGAATGGAAGTAGTGTGAGAATTAGGGTTAGGGTTGGGGTTAGGGGTTTCGAGTTAGGGGTTAGGCTTGGAGTCAGGGTTAGGTGCTAGGGATTAGTGGTTAGGGTTAGAGTTAGTGTTACGGGTTAGGTGTTAACTCTGGTTTAGGGGGCCAGGGTAAGGTTTAGGTTTGGAGTTAGCGTTAGGGTTAGGCTTTAGGGTTAAGGGATAGGGTTAGGGTTAAGGGTTAGGCTTAGGGTAAGGGTTCAGGTTTAGGGTTAGGGTCAGGGTTAAGGGTTAGGGTGAGGGTTAACAGTTAGGGATAGGGTTAGGGGGTTAGGGATAGGATTAGGGTTAAGGGTTAGGTTTATGGTTCAGGTTTAAAGTTAACATTAGGGGGTTAGGGTTAGTGTTAACTGTAAGTCAGTGTTAGGGTTAGATCTCTAGGCATTAAGGTAAAGGTTAGGTTTAAGGTTAAGTGTTAGGGTTATGTTTAATGGTTAGGCTTGGGATTAGGGTTAAGTGTTAGGGTTAAGGTTAGGGGTTATGACTAAGGATCAACGGTTAGGGTTATTTTTATGCGGAGAGTTACGGTAAGGTGTTAGGGTTAGTGTTAGTGTTGTTGGTAGGGTTAAGGTTAGGGTTGGCGTTTCAGAATTCGGGATCAGGTGTTATGGTTATGGCTAGGAGTTAGCGTTAGAATTACAGTATAGTGCTTTTTCTCAGGGTGTCATGCATTAACGTTAAGATAAGGTGTTAAAGTTAGGGTTATGGTGAGCTTTACCTCTTAAGGTGAGCAGTATGATCAGGGTTAGGTGTTATGTTCTGGGTTAGTCTTATGGGTGAGGGGTAGGGTTTATGCTCTGGGCACGGGCCCTGTATGCACTAGGAGGCAAAGATAAGGGTCTGTGATGGTCGCTGGTAACCTACTCTATCGTATGCAGTGTATGGGCCTCTGGTTTCCTGCAGGACACTGTGGCAGAGCGGGCTTTCATGCATGGCTTAGTAGGATTGTAGGCTTTCAAAACTCTGAGAAAGCAAGAAGTCTGAGAATTAGATTTCGGGTTAGGATTACGGCACGGTTTAGGGATGAAGATTAGTGTTAGGGTGAGGGCTTAGGGTTAGGGGTTAGGGTTAGGGTTAGGGTTGATGGTAGGTTGAAGTTTAGGGTTGGCACTTTAGAATATGGATGAGGTGTTATGGTTATGGCTAGGGGTTAGGTTTAGAATTATGGGATAGGGCTTCTTCTTTGGGTGCTATGCATTAACGTTAACATAAGGGGATAAATTAGTGTTATGGTTAGGTTTATGTTTTAAGTTGAGCAACAGGATCAGGGTTAGGTTTTATGTTTGGAGTTAGGGTTATCTGTTAGGGATAGTGTTTTTGCTTAGCGCACAGGCCCTGTCTTCACCAGGAGGGGGGGGTTAGGGACTAGGATTGCCACTGGGAACCTGCTCTATCATGCACTAGTTATGGGCCCCCGGGTTTCTTGCAGGACACAGTGGCAGAGCCTCCTTTTACTCATGACATGGGAGAATTGTAGGCTTTCTAAACTCTGAGAAAGCAAGAAGTCTGAGAATTAGATTTAGGGGTAGGTTTATGGAAATGTTTAGGGATGAAGGTTAGTGTTAGGGTGCGTTCTGAAGGTCAGTGGTTAGGGTTAAAGGTTAGTGTTAGGTTTAACCATTACAGTCAGGTTTATGGTTATGTTTTAGGGTTAGGGTTAAGGTTAAGGTTTAGCGTTTGGTACAGTGTTAGGCTTAAGTTTTAGCTTTAGGGTTAAAGATTAGGATTAGGGTTAGGGTTAAGGGCTAGTGTGAGGGTTAATGATAAGGATCAAGACTAAGGGCTAGGGTTTTTGTTAGTGTTAGGAATAAGTCTTCGTGTAGGCTTTAGGGTTAGCGTTAAGTGTTATGGTTAGGGTTAGGTTTAGGGTTCATGGTTAGTGTTATGTTTAGGGGTTAGTGTTAGGGTTAGGGATTAGGTTTAGGGTAAGGTTTTAGAGTTCGTGTTCAGCGTTACGGTCGGAGCTTATGTTTACGGTTAGGGGTTAGTGTTAGTGTTAGGGCTGAGATTTAGCTTTTAGTTTAAGGGCACAGGACCTGTTTTATCTACGGTGAGAAGGGTGCTGTCGGAGTCTCCACGAAAGCACAAAATCGTTCCCTGATCCTTGGGAAAGGACCTACATGCAGGACTCAGGTGGAGCCTCATCTCACGCATAGTATAGCTGTATTGTAGGCTTGCTTCACTCTGAGAATGGTAGTGTGAGAATCAGGGTTAGGGTTTGGGTTAGGGGTTTGGAGTTTGGGATTATGGTTCGAGTCAGGGTTAGGTCCTAGGGATTAGGAGTTAGGGTTAGTGTTAGGGATGGGGTTAGTTGTTGGGTTTGGGTTAGGGTGCTAGGGTTAGGTTTAGGGTTGGGGTTAATATTAGGGTTAGCGTTTAGGGTTAAAGGATAGGATTATGGTTAAGGGTTTGGCTTAGGGTTAGGGTTAAGGGTTAGTGTTAAGGTTTAGGGTTAAGTTCAGGGTTACGTGTTAGGGTGAGGGTTAACAGTTAGGGTTATGGTTAGGGTCTTAGGGATAGGGTTAGGGTTAGAGTTAGGGGTTAGGATTAAGGGTGAAGTGTTAGGGTTATTTTTAGGCATAGTTTTAAAGTTAGGGGCTAGGGTAATGTTTGGTTTGATGGTAGGTTTAAGGTTAGGGTTAGCAGTTTAGAATTCGCATTAGGGATTAGGTGTTATGGTTATGGCTTGGAGTTAGGGTTAGAATTCAGAGATAGGAGTTGTTCTCAGGGTAAGTGTTATGCATTAACGTTATGATAAGGGGTTAAATTTAGGGTTATGGTGAGATTTACATTTTAAGGTGAGCAATGGGATCAGGGTCAGGTGTTATGTTCAGGGTTATGGTTAGGGGTGAGGGGTAGGGTTTATGCTTACGACTCGGGCCCTGTCTGCACTAGGCAGGGGGGGAGGGGTTTGGGGTTGCGATTGTCGTCGGGAACCCACTCTAGTGTATGCTGAGTATGGGCACTGGGGTTTCCGGCAGGACACAGTGGTAGAGCCTCCTTTTATTCATGGCATGGGAGGATTGTAGGCTTTCTAACGCTGAGAAAGCAAGAAGTCTGATAATTAGATTTAGGGTTAGGATTATAGTTAGGGTTAGGAATGAGGTTAGTGCTAGGGTGAGGGATTAGGGCTAGGGATTATGGGTAGAGTAAAGGTTAAATGTTAGAGTTAGGTTTAACGGTTACAGTTAGGTTTAGGGTTACGTTTTAGGGTGAGGGTTATGGTTAGGGGTTAGGGTTTGGTACAGGGTTAGGGTTAAGTGTTAGGTTTAGGGTTAAAGATTAGAATTCGGATTAGGGTTGACGGTTAGTGTGAGTGTTAACGGTTAGGTTTGTGTTTAAGGTTAGGGTTAGGGTTTAGGGCTAGTGTTAAGCGTTCGTGTTAGATTTAGGGTTAGAGTAAAGTGTTATGGTTAGGGTTATGGGTTAGCATTAGGGTTAAAGGTTAAGGGTTAGGTTTATTTTCAGGCACAGGGTTAGGATTAGGTGTTAGGGTTAGTGTTACCGTTAAGGTTTTTTGTAGGCTTAAGGTTAGGTTTAGCAGTTTAGAATTAGGGTTAGGGATTAGGTGTTATGGTTATGGTAAGGAGTTAGGGTTAGAATTATGGCATAGGGGTTGGTCTCAGGGTCAGTTTTATGCTTAAAGTTAGGGTAAGCGGTTAAAGTTAGTGTTACGGTGAGCTTTACGTGTTAAGGTGAGCAATAGGATCAGGGTTAGGTTTTATGTTCAGGGTTAGGGTTATGGGTGAGGGGTAGAGTTTATACTTAGGGTTAGGGTTAGGGTTAGCGTTTAGGCTTAAGGATCAAGGGTTAGGGTTAGGGTTAGTGTTAGGGCTGTTGGTAGGGTTAAATTTAGGGTTAGCAGCTTACAATTAGGTATTAGGTTTTACAGTTATGAATAAGATTAGGGTTAGAATTATGGGATAGGTGTTGTCCTCAGGGTAAGTATTATTCATTAACGTTAGGATAAGGGGTTAGGGTTAGGGTTATGGTGAGTTTTACATGTTAAGGTGAGCAATAGGATCAGGGTCAGATGTTATGATCAGGGTTATGGTTATGGGTTAGGGGCAGTGTTTATGCTTAGGGCACAGGCCCTGTCTTCACTAGGTGGGGGGGCTCGGAGGCTGGGATTGTCACCAGGAACCCACTCTATCGTATGCTGGGTATGGGCCTCTGGGTTTCATGCAGGGCACAGTGGCAGAGCCTCCTTTCATGGATGGCATGGGAGGATTGTAGGCTTTCTAAACTCTGAGAAAGCAAGAAGTCTGAGAATTAGATTTAGGGTTAGGATTACGGTTAGGGTTAGGGATGAAGTTTAGTGTTAGGGAGAAGGCTTAGTGTTAGGGATTAGGGTTTGGTACAGGGTTAGGGTTAAGTGTTCGGCTTAGGGGTAAAGATTAGGATTAGTGTTAGGTTTAAGGGTTAGCTGAGGGTTAACGGTTAGGGTTAAGGTGAAGGGTTAGGGTTAGGGTTTAGGGTTAGGATTAGGGGTTCGTGTTAGGTTTAGGGTTACACTTAAGTGTTAGGGTTTAGGTTCAGGTTTAGGGTTCATGGTTAAGGTTATGTTTAGGGGTTAGGTTTAGGGGTTAGGTTTGGTGTAAGGGTATAGTGTTAGTGAAGGGAGTTTGGGTCAGGGTTTCTGTTCAGGGTAGGGGTTAGTGTTAGGACTTAGATTTAGCGATTAGTTTAAGGTCAGAGGACCTGTTTAATCTATGGTGAGAAGGGTGTGGAATAGGTCGCTGAGACACCACAGCATTGTACCCTGGGCCTTGGGCTCAGACCTACATGCAGGAATCAGGGGGAGCCTGTTCTCATGCATGGCATGGTTGTATTGTAGGCTTGGTTAACTCTTAGAATGGAAGAAGTGTGAGAATTAGGGTTATGGTTAGGGTTAGGGATTTGGGTTTAGGAGAGAGTGTTCAAATGAGGGTTAGAGGTTAGGCATTAGGGGTTAGGGTTAGTGTTAGGGTTAGGTGTTGGGGTGAGGGTTGGGTTAGGGGCTAGGGTTAGGTTTAGGGTTGGGGTTAGTGTTAGCGTTCGAGTTAGGGATTAGAGTTAGGGTTAAGGGATAGGATTAGGGTTAAGAGTTTGGCTTAGGGTTCAGGTTAAGGGTTAGGGTTATGGTTAAAGATTAGTGTTAGTTTAAACAGTTACAGTTAGGTTTAGGGTTAAATTTTAGGGTGAGGGCTTTTTAAACTCTGAGAGAGGAAGACGTCTGAGATTAAGATTTAGGGATAGGATTATGGTTAGGATTAGGGATGACGATTAGTGTTAGGGTGAGGGCTTAGGGTTAAGGGTTAGGGTTAGAGTTAGGGTTAAGGTTAGTGTTAGTTTTAACGGTTAAAGTTAGGTTTAGGGTTAAGGTTTATTGTGAGGGTTAAGGTCAGGGGTTAGGGTTTCGTACAGGGTAAGAGTTAAGTGTTAGGTTTAGGGTTAAAGATTAGCATTATGGTTAGTGTTAAAGGTTAGTGTGAGGGTAAAAGTTTAGGGTTAAGTTTAAGGGCTAGGGTTAGGGGTTAGTGTTAGGGTTAAGGGGTCTTGTTAGGTTTAGGGTTACAGTTAAGTGTTATGGTTAGTGTTAGGGGTTACGGTTAGGCTTAGGGTTCATGGTTAGTGTAACATTTAGGGGTTAGGGCTAGGGTTAAATGATAGTGTTAGAGTTAAGGCTTAGGCTTTGGGTAAAGGTTTAGGGATAGGTTTACGGGTTAGGGTTAGTGTCAGGGTTAAATGTTAGGGTGAGAGTTAACAGTTATGGTTAGGGTTATTGGTTAGGGGTTGTGTTTATGCTTAGGGCACGTGCCTTGTCTGCACTAGGCGGAGAGGTTAAGGGGCTAGCATATTCGCCGGGAAATCACTCTATCGTATGCTGGGTATTGGCCCCTGGACACAGTGGCAGGGCCTCCTTTCACACATGGCATGGGAGGATTATAGGCTTTCTAAACTCTGAGAAAGAAAAAGTCTGAGAATTAGATTTAGGGTTAGGATTATGGTTAGAATTAGGGATGAAGTTTAGTGTTAAGGTGATGCCTTAGGGTTAGGGGTTAGGTTTAGGGTCAGAGTTAAAGGTCAGTGTTAGGTTTAACAGTTACAGTTAGGTTTAGCGTTAAGGTTTAGTGTTAGGGTTCAGTTTAGGGGATAGGTTTTGGTACAGGTTAAGGTTTAAGTGTTAAGTTTAGAGTTAAAGATTACAATTAGGGTTAGGTTTAAAGGTAAGTGTGAGGATTAACGGTTAGGGTTAAGCATGAGGGTTAGGGATTAGGTTTAGTGTTAAGGGTTTATGTTAGTTTAGGGTTAGAGTTAAGTGTTATGGTTAGGGTTAGGGGTTAGGGTTAGATATAGGGTGCATGGTTAGGGTTACGTTTAGGGGTTAGGGTTACGGGTTAGGTTTAGGGTGAGTGTTTGGTGTTAGTGTTGGGCATTAGGATAAGGGCTTAGGTTTAGGGTTAGCGTTTAGGTTTAGTGTTAGGGCTTAGATTTAGCGGTTAGTTTAAGGGCACAGGACCTGTTTAATCTATGGTGAGAAGGGTGCAGAATTGGTCCCCTTGACACCACACCATCGTACCTGGGCCTTGGGCCCAGACCTACATGCAGGACTCAGGCGGAGCCTCTTCTCACTCATGGCATGGCTCTATTGTAGGCTTGGTGAACTCTGAAAATGGAGGAAGTGTGAGAATTAGGGTTATGGTTATGGTTAATTGTTTGGGGTTAGGGGTTAGGGTTCGAGTGTGGTTCAGGGTTTAGAAATTAGGAGTTAGTGTTAGTGTTAGGGTTAGGGGTTAGGGGTTAGTGTTGGTTTAGGGGCTAGGGTTAGATTCAGAGTTAGGGTTAGTGTTAGGGTTAGGGTTAGGGATTATGGTTAGGGTTAGGAATTAGGGTTAGGGTTAGGCTTAAGGGATAGGATTAGGGTAAAGGGTTAAGGCTTAGGGTTAGCATTAGGGATTAGGGTTAGGGTTAAGTGTTAGGGTTTTGGTCTGATTTAAGGGTTAGGGTGAGCGTTAACAGTTAGGGTTAAGGTTAATTGTTAGGATTGGGGGTTAGGCTTAAGGATTCGTATTAGGGTTAGGGTATAAGGGTGAGACTGAAGTCTTATGGTTAGGAACAGGGCTTTTGGTTAGGGATAAGGGTTAGGAGTTAGGGTTACTTTTAGGCATAGGGTAGGATTAGGGGTGAGGGTTAGGGTTAGGGTTAGTGTTAGGGTTGTTGGTAGTGTTAAGGTTAGGGTTAGCAGTTTAGAATTAGGGTTAGGGATTAGGTTTTATGGTTATGGCTAAGATTTAGGGTTAGAATTATGGGATAGGCGTTGTTCTCAGTGTAAGTGTTATGCATTAACTTTAGGAGATGCGGTTAAAGTTAGGGTTACAGTGTGGTCTACATGATAAGGTGAGCAGTAGGATCAGGGTTAGGTGTTACGTTCAAGGTTAGGGTTATATGTTAGGCGTACTTTTTATGCTTAGGGCACGGGCCCTGTCTGCACTAGGCGGGAGGATTAGGGGTCTAGGATTGTGGCCGAGAACTTTCTCTATCGTACACTGGATATGGGTCCCTGGGTTTCATGCAGGACACAGTGGCAGAGCCTCTTTTCACGCATGGCATGGGAGGATTGTAGGCTTTCTAAACTCTGAGAAAGCAAGAAGTCTGAGAATTAGATTTAGGGATAGGATTATGGTTAGTGTTAAGGATAAAGTTTAGCATTAGGGTGAGGGCTTAGGGTTAGGGGTTAGAGTTACGGTCAGGGTTAAAGGTTAGTGTTAGGTTTAATGGTTACAGTTAGCTTTAGGGTCAAGTGTTAGGGTTAAGGTTAAGGTTAGGGGTTAGGTTTTGGTACAGGGTAAGGGTTAACTGTTAGGTTTAGGGTTAAAGATTACGATTAGGGTTAGGTTTAAGGGTTAGTGTGAGAGTTAACGGTTAGGGTTAAGGTTAAGTGTTAGGGTTAGTGGTTAAGTTTAGGTTTAAGCGTTCGTGTTAGGTTTAGGGTTAGAGTTAAGTGTTATGGTTAGGGTTTGGGGTTAGGGTTAGGTTTAGGGTTCATCGGTAGGGTTACGTTTAGGCATTAGGGTTATGGGTAAGGATTAGGGTAAGGGTTTAATGTTAGTGTTGGGCGTTAGGGTCAGGGCTTAAGTTTAGGTTTAAGGGTTAGTGTTACAGTTAGCGTTAGGGCTTAGATTTAGAGGTTATTTTAAGGGCACAGGACCTGTGTAATCTATGGTGAGAAGTGTGCAGAATGGGTCATCGCCACACCACACCATCGTACCCGAGGCCTTGGGCCCAGACCTACATGCAGGTCTCAGGCAGAGCCTCTTCTCACGCATGGCATGGTTTTATTGTAGGCTTGGCTAACTCTGAGAATGGAGGAAGTGTGAGAATTATGGTTATGATTAGGGTTAGGTGTTTGGGGTTAGGGGTTAGTGTTCGAGTGAGGGTTAGGTGTTAGGGATTAGGGGTTAGGGTTAATGTTAGCATTAGGGGTTAACGGTTAGGGTTGGGTTAGGGACTAGAGATAGATTTAGGGTTGGGGTTAGGGTTAGGGTTAGGGTTAGGGGTTAGGGTTAGGGTTAAGGGATAGGATTAGGGTTAAGGGTTAAGGCTTAGGGTTAGCATTAAGGGATAGGGTTAGGGTTAAGGGTTAGGGTTATGGTCCGAGTTAAGGGTTAGGGTGAGGGTTAACAGTTAGGGTTAGGGTTATAAGTTAGGGATAGTGTTAGGTTTAAGGTCTAGGGTTAGGGTTAGAGGTAGCTTTACTGCTAAGATTAGGTCTCGGCATTAAGGTAAGGGTTAGTGTTAGGGTTAAGGGTTAGGGTTAGGTTTAATTGTTAGGATTAGGATCAGAATTAAGGGTTAGGCTTAGGGTTAGGGGATAGGGTTAGGGTTTAGGGTAAACTTTTAAGGTTATGTTTAGGGATAAGGTTAGGGTTAGCGTTTAAGGTTAGGGTTAGTATTAGGGTTGTTTGTAGGGTTAAGGTAATGTTTAGTGGTTAGAATTAGGGTTAGGGATTAGGGGTTACTGTTATGGCTAGGAGTTAGGGTTAGAATTAAGTGATAGGGGTTGTTCTTAGCATAAGTGTTATGCATTAATGTTAGGATAAGTGGTTAAAGTTAGGTTTACGGTGAGGTTTATGTGTTAAGGTGAGCAATAGGATCAGGGTTAGAATTATGAGTGAGGGGTAGGGTTTTGCTTAGGGTATGGGCCCTGTCTGCCCTAGGAGTGGGATTGAGGGGGATGCGATTGTCACCAGAAACCCACTCTATCGTATGCAGGGTATGGGCCCATGGGTTTCTTGTAGGACACTCTGGCAGAGCCTGATTTCACGCATGGTAAAGGAGGTTTGTAAGCTTTCAAATCTCTAAGAAAGTAAGAAGTCTGAGAATTAGATTTAAGGTTAGGATTATCGTTATGGTTAGGGATGAAGTTTAATCTTAGGGTGAGGGCTTCGGGTAAGGGGATACGGTTAGTTTTAGGGTTAAAAGTTACTGTTAGGTTTAACAGTTACAGTTAGACTTGGGGTTTAGGTTTAGGGTTAGGGTTAAGCTTAGGGGTTATGGTTTGGTACAGGGTTAGGGTTAAGTGTTAGGGTTAGGGTTAAAGATCATGACAAGGGTTAGAGTTAAGGGTTAGTTTGAGTGTTAACAGTAGGGTTAAGGATAACTTTTAGGGTTAGGGGTTAGGATTAGTGTTAGGGCTGAGATTTAGCGGTTAGTTTAAGGGCACACGACCTGTTTAATCTATGGTGAGAGTGGTGCACAGGGTCGCTGCGACACAACACCACCGTACGCTGGGCCTTGGGCCAAGACCTACATACAGGACTCAGGTGGAGCCTCTTCTCACGCATGACATGGCTGTATTGTAGGCTTGGTTAACTCTGAGAATGGAAGAAGTGTGAGAAATCGGGTTAGGGCTGGCTGTAGGTGTTTTTAACCCCTAACCCTAACACTAACCCCCTAATCCTAACCCTAACACTAACCCCAAGGTTAAATCTAACCTTAACCCCTACGACAACCCTAACCCTAACCCTAACCCCTCTCACTGTAGAATAAACAGGTCCTGTGCCCTTAAACTAACCACTAAATCTAAGCCCTAACATCAACCCTAACCTCTGACCCTGAGCCTAAAGCCCAACACTAACTCTAAACTCTTACCCTAAAGCTAATCCCTAACCCTAATGCTAACCTCTAAACGTAACCCTAACTGTGAACCCTAAACCTAACCCTAACCTCGAGCGCTAACCATAGCACTTAACTCTAACCCTAAACCTAACATGAACCCTTAATCCTAACACTAACCCTAACCCTAACTCTTAACTTTAACCCTGACTGTTAACCCTCACACTAACTTTTAAACCTAACCTTAATCGTAATCTTTAACCCTAAACCTAATATTTAACCCTAATCCTGTACCAAACCCTAAACCCTAACCTTAAACCTAACCATAAACCTTAACCCTGAACCTAACTGTAACGGTTAAAACTAAGAGTAACCTGTAACGCTACCCGTAACCCCTAACTCTAAGCCTTCACCCTAATACTAACCTTGATCCTTAACCCGAACCCTAACCCTAACCCTAAATCTAATTCTCAGTCTTCTTGCTTTCTTAGAGTTTAGAAAGCCTACAATCCTCCCACGCCATGCGTGAAAGGAGGCTCTTCCACTGTGTCCTGAATGAACCACTGGGGCCCATAACCAGAGTACGATAGAGTGGGTTCCTGGTGACAATCCCAGCCCCCAACCACCCCCCCCCCGCCTAATGCAGACAAGGCCCGTGCCCTAAGCATAAACTCTACACCTCACCCAAAACTCTAACCCTGAAAATAACATTTAACCCTGATTCTATTGCTCACCTTAGAATGTAAACCTCACCGTAACCTGAACTTTAACCTCTTATCCTAACGTTAATGCATAACACTTACCCTGAGATTAACCCCTATCCCATAATTCTAACCCTATCTCCTAGTCATAACTGTGACAACTAATCCCTAACCCTAATTCTAAACCACTAACACTAACTGTTACCCTACGTAGTTACTGTTACGGTAACCTACTGTTACCCTAACACTGAACCTAACCCTTACTCCTAACGCCAAAGCTATGGCTAAAAATAATGCTAACCCTTGACCCTTTACCCTAACTCCTAACCCTAACCCTAATCCTAACCACTAAACCCAACCTTAGCTCTTAACCCTAACCCTAAACCTTACCCTGACGCCTAGACCTAACACTAACACTAAACTAACACCTAACCCTAATCATAACCCCTAAAGCTAACCCTAACCCTGAACCCTAAACCTAACTCTAACACTTAATACTAACTATATCCCTAACCCCTAACCCCAACCCTAACCCTAACCGTTAACCCTCACCCTAACCCTTAAACCGGACCCTAACACTAAATCTTAACCCTAAAGCTACGCCCAACCCTTAACCATAATCCTATCCCTTAACCCTAAACCTAACCCCTAACCCTAAACCTAACACTAACCCCAATCCTAATTCTAACCATAGCCCTTAATACATCACTACGCCTAACGCCTACCCCTAACCCTAACCCCTAATGCTAACCCTAACACTGAACCCTAAACCTAACCCTATCCCTAACCCTTAAACATAACTCTATCCCTAACCAATAATCCTAAGCCTAATCTTTAACCCTCACCCTAGAGCTTAACTCAAACCGTAACCCTAAGCCTAAACCCCAACCCTAACACTTAACACAAACCCTAAGCCTAAACACTTAACGCCAATCCTATCCTTTAACCCTAACACTAACCCTGATGCCTAATCCTAACCCTAACACTAACCCCAACCATAAATCTAACCCTAGCCCCTAACGCAAAACTAACCCCTAACCCTAACACTAACCCTAAATCCTAGTCCCTAACCACTAAACCTCACTTGAACCCTAACCCCTAACACCAAACCCTTAACCCTAACCATAACCCTATTTCTCACACTACTTCCATTCTCAGAGTTAACCAAGCCTAAAATACAACCATGCAATGCGTGAGTAGAGTTTCCGCATGAGTCCTGCAAGTAGGTCTGGGCCAAAGGCCCAGGATCCGATGGTGTGGTGTCGCATGGAAACATTCTGCACCCTTCTCACCATAGATTACACAGGTCCTGTACCCTTAAACTAACCGCCAAATCAAAGCCCAAACACTGACCCTAACCCCTAACCCTACCTAAGCCCTGACCCTAATGCCCAACACTAACACTAAACGCTTACCCTAAACCTAACCCCTAAATGTAACCTTAACCATGAACCCTAAACCTAACCCAAACCCCTAACCCTAACCATAACACTTAACTCTAACCCTAAACCTAACATGAACACTTAACCCTAACCCTAACCCATAAACCTAACACTTAACCTTAACCCTAACCGTTAACCCTCACACTAAACCTTAACCCTAACCCTAATCCTAATCTTTAAGCCTAAACCTAGCACTTAACCCTTACCCTGTACCAAAACCTAACCCCTAATCTTAACCCTAAGCTTAAACCTTAAAGCTTAACCCTAAACCTAACTGTAACTGTTAAACCTAACACTAACCTTTAACCCTGACCCTAACTGAAACCCCTAACCCTAAGCCCTCACCATAACAGTAACCTATATTGCTAACCCTAACCCTAATCCTAGCCCTAAATTTAATTCTCAGACTTCTTGCTTTCTCAGAGTTTACAAAGCCTACAATCCTCCCATGCCATGTGTAGAAGGAGGCTTGGCCACGGTGTCCGGCATGAAACCAAGGGGCCCATACCCAGTGTATGATAGAGTGGCTTCCGGCATCTATCCCAGCCCTCTAAGCCCCCTCCTAGAGCAGAGAGGGCTCGTGATATAAGCATAAACACTACCCCTCACCCATAACCCTAACCCTGAACATCACAGCTCACCCTGATACTATTGCTCACCTTAACACATCAACCTCACCATAACTCTAACTTGAACCTGTTATCCTAACGTTAATGCATAAGACTTACCCTAAGAACAACCCCTATCCCTTAATTCTAACCCTAACTCCTAGCCACAATTGTAACACCTAATCCCTAAGGCTAATTCAAAACTGCTAAACATTACCTTATCCCTACAAACTAACCCTAACCCTAACCGCTAACCCTAACCGTACACCTAAAAATAACCGTAACACTTGACACTTAACCCTAACCCTTAACCCTGATCCTAATCCTAACAATTAAACCTAACCCTAACTCTTAAGCCTAACACTAACACGTACCCTAATGCCTAGACCTAACCCTAAGAGTAAACGTAACCCCTAACCCTAACCCTAATCCCTAATGCTAACCCTAACACTGAACCCTAATCCTAAGCCTTAAACCTAACTCTATCCTTAACCCATAACCCTAGCCCTAACCGTTAACCCCACACTAACCCTTAACTCGAACTGTAACCCTAACCCTTAAAACTAAACCTAACACTTAACGCTAACCCTAAGCCTTAACGCTTAACCCTTATCCTATCCCTTAACCCTAACCCTAACCCATAACGCTAACCCTAACCCCACTCTAAATCTAACCCTAGCCCCTAACCCAACCCTAACCCCTAAGCCCTAACCCTATCACTAAACCCAACACCTACTCCCTAACCCCTAATCCTCACTCGAAGCTTAAGCCCTAACCCTAAGCCCTCTCCCTGACTAATCTTCATCCCTAACCCTAACCATAATCCTAACCCTAAATCTAATTCTCAGACTTCTTGCTATCTCAGAGTTTTAAAAGCCTACAATTCTCCAAAGCCATGTGTGAAAGCTGGCTCTGCCACAGTGTCCTGCATGAAAACCAGGAGCCCATACTCTGTGTACAATAGAGTGGGTTCCCGGGGACAATCACAGCCCCCTAACTCCCCCTGCTAGTGCTGACAGGGCCCATGCCCTAAGCAAAAACCCTGCACCTCACCCATAACCCTAACCCTGAACATAACACCTAACCCTGATGTTATTGTTCACCTTAACACGTAAACCTCACTGTAACCCTAACTTTAACCCCTATCCTAATGTTATTGCATAACACTTACCCTAAGAACAAACCCTATCCCTTAATTCTAAGCCTAACTCCTAGCATAACCGTAACACCTAATCCCTAACCTTAATTCTAAACTGCTAAACATTACCTTCACCCTACAAACAACCCTAACACTAACCCTAACTCTAACCGCTAACCCTAACCCTAACCATTACCCTGATCATAATCCTAACAATTAAACCTAACCCTAATTCTTAACCCTAACACGAACCATTACCATAATGCCTAAACCTAACCCTAACTGTAACCCTAACCCCTAACCCTAACCCTAACCGCTAATGCTAACCCTAACCCCGAACCCTAAACCTAACCCTAACCCTATCCCTTAAACCTATTACTATCCCTAAACCATTACCCTAATCGCAACTGTTAACCCTCACTCTCACCCTTAACTTGGACCGAAACCCTAACCCTTAACCCTAACCTTAACCCTTACTGCTAATCTTAAGCCTTCACCCTTTACCTTAATCCTATCTTGTAAGCCTAACCCTAACGCTGACCCCTAACCCACCTGAACATTAACCCTAAACCTAAATCTAACGCTAGCCCCTTACAAAAACCTAACACCTAAGCCCTGACACACTAATCCTAACTTCTAATTCCTAACCACTAAACTTCACTCAAACCCAAACCTCTAACCCCAAACACATAACCCTAGCCATAACCCTAATTCTCACACTTCCTTCGTTCTCAGAGTTGACCAAGCCTACAATAGAGCCATGCCACGAGTGAGAAGAGGCTCTGCCTGAGTCCTGCATGTAGGTCTGGGCCCAAGGCCCAAGTACGATGGTGTGGTGTTGAGGCGACCCAGTCTGCACCCTTCCCACCATAGATTAAACAGAGCATGTGCCCTTAAACTAACCACTAAATCTAAGCCCTAACACTAAACCTAAATCCTAACCCTAAACCTCGGCCCTTATCCTAACGCCCAACAGTAACACTAAACACTCGCCCTAAACTTAACCCGTAACCCGAACCCCTAAATGTAACCCTAACCATGAACCCTAAACCTAACAGTAACCTCTAGCCATAACCATAACACTTAACTCTAAACCTAAATGTTACACGAAGCCTTATTCCTAACCCTAAGCCCAACCCTAACCCTTAATCTTGAACCTTACCATTAACCCTCACACTAACCCTTAACCCTAACCCTAATCCTAATCTTTAACCATAAAGCTAACACTGAAGCCTAATCCTGTGCCAAACGATAAAACCAAACCTTAACCCTAACCCTGAAACTTAACCGTAAACGTAACTGTAACTGTTAAAAATAACACAAACCTTTAACCCTAACCCCTAACCCTAAGAGCCCACCCTAACACTAATCTTCCTCGCTAAACATTACCATAATCCTACCCCTAAATCTAATTGTCAGACTTCTTGCTTTCTCAGAGTTTAGAAAGCCTAAAATCCTCCCATGCCATGAGTAAAAGGGGGCTCTACCACTGTGTCCTGCATGAAACCCAGGAGCCCATATCCAGCGTACGATAGAGTGGGTTCCCGGGGACAATCCCATCCCCCTAACCCCAGCCCCCCGCCCAGTGCAGACAGGGCCTGTACGCTAAGTATAAACACTACCCCTAACAGATAACCCTCACCCTGAATATAACACCTGACCCTGATCCTATTGCTCACCTTAAAACATAAACCTCCCCATAACCCTAACTTATCCCCTTATCTTAACCTTAATGCATAACACCCTGAGAAGAAGCCCCATCCCATAATTCTAATCCTAATCCCCACCCATAACCATAAGACCTCATCCCTAATTCTAAAATGCCAACCCTAACCTTCACCCTACAAACAACCCTAACCCTAACCCTAACCTCTAACCCTAAGCCCTCACCCTATCACTAATCTTCATCCCTAAACCGTACCGTAATCCTAACCCGAAATCTAATTCTCAGACTTCTTGCTTTCTCAGAGTTTTGAAAGCCTACAATCCTACTAAGCCATGCATGAAAGCCGGCTCTGCCACAGTGTCCTGCAAGAAACCCAGAGGCCCATACACAGCGTACGATAGAGTGGGTTCCCAGCGACCACAACCGATCCCTAACTTCGATTCCTAGGGCATACAGGGCCCATGCCCTAAGCATAAACACTACCCCTCACCCATAACCCTAACCTAGAACATAACACCTAACCCTGATCCTACTGCTCACCTTAACATGTAAACCTCACCGTAACCCTAATTTTAACCCCATATCGTAACGTTAATGCATGACACCCTGAGAACAAGCCCTATACTGTAATTCTAACCCTAACTCCTAGCCATAAGCATAACACCTAATCTCTAATTCTGAAACACCAACCCTAACCTTAACCCTACCAACAACACTAACACTAACCCTAACCCCTTACCCTAACCCTACGCCTAAAAATAACCGTAACCGTTGATCCTTAGTCATAACCCCTAACCTTAACCCTAATCCCAATCCTAACCATTAAACATAACCCCAACACTTAACCCTAACTCTAACCTTTACCTTAATGCCTAGAGTTCTAACCCCAACACTGACCTACAGTTAGAAGTAACACAAACCCCTAATGCTAAACTTAAACCTGAACAATAAACCTAATCCTTAACCATAACACCCTAACCCTAACCCTAACCCTTAACCCTGACCCTAACCCTAAACCTTAACCCTAACCCTGAACCCTAACCCTAAGGCTACCCTTAACCCTAACCCTATCCATTAACCCTAACCGCTAACGATAACACTAACCCCAACCCTAAACCTAACCCTGGCCCCCTAACCCAGAATTAACACCGAACCCGTAACACTAACTCTACCCCTAACCACTAGCACCTAACCCTGACTCGAAACCTAACCCCTAACTCGAAACCCCTAACCCCAACCCTAACCTTAATTCTCACACTACTTCCATTCCCGAGTGAAGCAAGCCTACAATACAGCCATGCCATGTGTGAGATGAGGCTCCGCCTGAGTCCTGCATGTAGGTCTTGTCCCAGGGCCCAGGGAATGATGTTGTGCTTTCATGGTGACTCCGACCGCACCCATCTCACCGTAGATTAACCAGGTCTTGTGCCCTTAAACTGACCGCTAAATCTAAGCCCTACCACCAACCCTAACCTCTGACCCTGAACCTAAGCCCCGAGCCTAAAGCCCAACACTAACTCTAAACACTTACCCTAAACCTAATCCCTAACCCTAATGCTAACCCCTAAACGTAACTCTAACCACGAACAGTAAACCTAACCCTAACCTCTAACACAAACCCTAACACATAACTCTAACCCTAAAACTAACCCTAACCCTTAACCCTAAACCTAAACCCTAACCCTAACCCTTAACCTTAATCTTAACCGTTAACTCTCATGCTAACCTTTAATCCTAACCCTAATCCTAATCTTCAACCCTAAACCGAACACAACCCTAACCCTGTACCAAACCCTGACCCCTCATCTTAACCCTATCCGCAAACCTCAACCCCAAAACGAACTGTAACCGTTAAACCTAACAGTAACCTTAAACCGTAACCCTAATCTGTAACCCTATCCCCTCACCATAACACTACACTTCATCCTGAACCCTAACCATAATCCTAACCCTAAATCTAATTCTCAGACTTCTTGCTTTCTTAGAGTTTAGAAAGCCTGCAATCCTCCCATGCCATGTGTGAAAGGAGGCTCTACCACTGTGTCCTGCATGAAATCCACGGGCCCATACCCAGAGTCCGATACAGTGGGTTCCCGGTGACAATCCCAGCCCCCTAACCTCCCCCCAGCCTAATGCCGACAGGGCCCGTGCGCTAAGCATAAATGATACCTTTAACAGATAACCCTAACCCTGAACATGGCACCTAACCCTGTTCCTATTTCTCCCCTTAACACGTAAACCTCACCGTGAGCCTAACTTTAACCTTTTAACGTAAAGTTAATGCATAACCCATTCCCTGAGAACATCCCCTATCCCATAATTCTAACCCTATCTCCTAGTCATAACTGTAACACCTAATCCCTAACTCTAATTCTCCACCGCTAAGCCTAACCGTAACGCTGCCTACAACCTTAACACTGACAGGAACCCTTAGTTCTAACCCCAACGCTATGCCTAACAAAAGCCCTAACCCTTCACCCTTCACCCTAACCCCTAAGCATTACCCTAACCTTTAACCGTAATCCTAATCCTAACCATTAAACTTAACCCTAGCTCTTAAAGCTAACCCTAAACCTTACCCTCACGACTAGACCTAACCCTGACACTAACCTAACACCTACCCTAACCATAACCCCTAAAGCTAACCCTAACCCTGAACCCTAAACCTAACCCTAACACTGAACCTTCACTATATCCCTAACCCCTAAGCCTAATCCTAACTGTTAACCCTCACCCTAACACTTAAACTGGACCATAACACTAAACATTAACCCTAACACTAAACTTTAACCCTAACCATAAGCCCAACACTTAACCCTAATCCTATCCCCTAACCCTAAGCCCTAACCCTAAACCTAACCCTAACCCCAACCCTAACCCTTAATCTTGACCCTTACCATTAACCCTCACACTAACCCTAATCCTAATCTTTAACCATAAAGCTAACACTGAAGCCTAACCGTGTGCCAAACGCTAAACCCAAACCTTAACCCTAACCCTGAAACTTAACCATAAACCTAACTGTAACTGTTACACCTAACACTAACCTCTAACCCTAACCCCTAACCCTAAGACCCCACCTTAACACTAACCCTAACCCTAAACATTATCATAATCCTACCCCTAAATCTAATTCTCGGACTTCTTGCTTTCTTAGAGTTTAGAAAGCCTAAAATCCTCCCATGCCATGAGTAAAAGGGGGCTCTGCAGCTCTCTCTTGCATGAAACCAGGAGCCCATACCTAGCGTATGATAGAGTGGGTTCCCGGGGACAATCCCATCCCCCTAACCCCAGCCCCCCGCCCAGTACAGACAGGGCCTGTACGCTAAGTATAAACACTACCCCTAACAGATAACCCTCACCCTGAACATAGCACCTGACCCTGATCCTATTGCTCACCTTAAAACATAAACCTCCCCGTAACCCTAACTTATCCCCTTACTTAACCTTAATGCATGACACCCTGAGAAGAAGCCCTATCCCATAATTCTAATCCTAACCCCTAGCCATAACCGTAACACCTCATCCCTAATTCTAAAATGCCAACCCTAACCTTCACCCTGCCAACAACCCTAACCCTAACCCTAACCCCTAACCCTAAGCCCTCACCCTATCACTAATCTTCATCCCTAAACCGTACCGTAATCCTAACCCTAAATCTAATTCTCAGACTTGCTTTCTCAGAGTTTTGAAAGCCTACAATCCTACTAAGCCATGCATGAAAGCCCGCTCTGCCACAGTGTCCTGCGTGAAACCCAGAGGCCCATACACTGCGTACGATAGAGTGGGCTCCCAGCGACCATCACAGACCCCTAACTTCGCCTCCTAGTGCATACAGGGCCCGTGCCCTAAGCATAAACCCTACCCCACACCCATAACCCTAACCCAGAACATAACACCTAACCCTGATCCTACTGCTCACCTTAACACGTAAACCTCACCCTAACCCTAACTTAACCCCTTATCTTAACGATAATGCATGACACCCTGAGAACAAGCCCTATACCGTAATTCTAACCCTAACTCCTAGCCGTAACCATAACACCTAATCCCTAATTCTGAAACGCCAACCCTAACCTTAACCCTACCAACAACCCTAACACTAACCCTAAAACCCTTACCCTAACCCTACGCCTAAAAATAACCCTAACCATTGATCCTTAGTCATAACCCCTAAAGCTTAACCCTAACCCTTAACGCTAATCCCAATCCTAACCATTAAACATAACCCTACTTAACCCTAACCCTAACCTATACGCTAATGCCTAGAGATCTAACCCCAACACTGACCTACAGTTAACACTAACCCTAACCCCTAATCCTAACCTTAAACCTGAACCATAAACCTAACCCTTAACCCTAACCCTATTCCTAACCCCCTAACCCTAACCCTAACTGTTAAGCCTCACCCTAACACTTAACCCTGACTCTAACCCTAAACCTTAACCCTAACCCTGAACCCTAACCCTAAGCCTAACCCTTAACCCTAACCCTATCCCTTAACCCTAACCCCTAACCCTAACGCTAACCCCAACCCTAAACCTAACCCTGGCCCCCAACCCAGACTTAACACCTAACCCCTAACACTAACTCTAAACCTAACCACTAATCCCTAGCACCTGACCCTGACTCGAAACCTAACCCCTAACTCGAAACCCCTAACCCCAAACCTAACCCTAATTCTCACACTACTTCCATTCCCAGAGTGAAGCAAGCCTACAATACAGCCATGCCATGTGTGAGATCAGGCTCTGCCTGAGTCCTGCATGTAGGTTTTGTCCCAAGGCCCGGGGAATGATGTTGTGCTTTTGTGGTGACTCCGACCACACCCCTCTCACCGTAGATTAACCAGGTCCTGTGCCCTTAAACTGACCACTAAATCTAAGCCCTACCACCAACCCTAACCTCTGACCCTGAACCTAAGCCCCGAGCCTAAAGCCCAACACTAACTCTAAACACTTACCCTAAACCTAATCCCTAGCCCTAATGCTAACCCCTAAACATAACTCTAACCACGAACAGTAAACCTAACCCTAACCTCTAACACAAACCCTAACACATAACTCTAACCCTAAAACTAACCCTAACCCTTAACCCTAAACCTAAACCCTAACCCTAACTCTTAACCTTAATCTTAACCGTTAACTCTCATGCTAACCTTTAATCCTAACCCTAATCCTAATCTTCAACCCTAAACCGAACACAACCCTAACCCTGTACCAAACCCTGACCCCTCATCTTAACCCTATCCGCAAACCTCATCCCCAAAACGAACTGTAACCGTTAAACCTAACAGTAACCTTAAACCGTAACCCTAATCTGTAACCCTATCCCCTCACCATAACACTACACTTCATCCTGAACCCTAACCATAATCCTAACCCTAAATCTAATTCTCAGACTTCTTGCTTTCTTAGAGTTTAGAAAGCCTGCAATCCTCCCATGCCATGTGTGAAAGGAGGCTCTACCACTGTGTCCTGCATGAAATCCACGGGCCCATACCCAGAGTCCGATACAGTGGGTTCCCGGTGACAATCCCAGCCCCCTAACCTCCCCCCAGCCTAATGCCGACAGGGCCCGTGCGCTAAGCATAAATGATACCTTTAACAGATAACCCTAACCCTGAACATGGCACCTAACCCTATTCCTATTTCTCCCCTTAACACGTAAACCTCACCGTGAGCCTAACTTTAACCTTTTAACGTAACGTTAATGCATAACCCATTCCCTGAGAACATCCCCTATCCCATAATTCTAACCCTATCTCCTAGTCATAACTGTAACACCTAATCCCTAACCCTAATTCTCCACCGCTAAGCCTAACCGTAACGCTGCCTACAACCCTAACACTGACAGGAACCCTTAGTTCTAACCCCAACGCTATGCCTAACAAAAGCCCTAACCCTTCACCCTTCACCCTAACCCCTAAGCATTACCCTAACCTTTAACCGTAATCCTAATCCTAACCATTAAACTTAACCCTAGCTCTTAAAGCTAACCCTAAACCTTACCCTCACGACTAGACCTAACCCTGACACTAACCTAACACCTACCCTAACCATAACCCCTAAAGCTAACCCTAACCCTGAACCCTAAACCTAACCCTAACACTGAACCTTCACTATATCCCTAACCCCTAAGCCTAATCCTAACTGTTAACCCTCACCCTAACACTTAAACTGGACCATAACACTAAACATTAACCCTAACACTAAACTTTAACCCTAACCATAAGCCCAACACTTAACCCTAATCCTATCCCCTAACCCTAAGCCCTAACCCTAAACCTAACCCTAACCCCAACCCTAACCCTTAATCTTGACCCTTACCATTAACCCTCACACTAACCCTAATCCTAATCTTTAACCATAAAGCTAACACTGAAGCCTAACCCTGTGCCAAACGCTAAACCCAAACCTTAACCCTAACCCTGAAACTTAACCATAAACCTAACTGTAACTGTTACACCTAACACTAACCTCTAACCCTAACCCCTAACCCTAAGACCCCACCTTAACACTAACCCTAACCCTAAACATTATCATAATCCTACCCCTAAATCTAATTCTCGGACTTCTTGCTTTCTTAGAGTTTAGAAAGCCTAAAATCCTCCCATGCCATGAGTAAAAGGGGGCTCTGCAGCTCTCTCTTGCATGAAACCAGGAGCCCATACCTAGCGTATGATAGAGTGGGTTCCCGGGGACAATCCCATCCCCCTAACCCCAGCCCCCCGCCCAGTACAGACAGGGCCTGTACGCTAAGTATAAACACTACCCCTAACAGATAACCCTCACCCTGAACATAGCACCTGACCCTGATCCTATTGCTCACCTTAAAACATAAACCTCCCCGTAACCCTAACTTATCCCCTTATCTTAACCTTAATGCATAACACCCTGAGAAGAAGCCCTATCCCATAATTCTAATCCTAACCCCTAGCCATAACCGTAACACCTCATCCCTAATTCTAAAATGCCAACCCTAACCTTCACCCTGCCAACAACCCTAACCCTAACCCTAACCCCTAACCCTAAGCCCTCACCCTATCACTAATCTTCATCCCTAAACCGTACCGTAATCCTAACCCTAAATCTAATTCTCAGACTTGCTTTCTCAGAGTTTTGAAAGCCTACAATCCTACTAAGCCATGCATGAAAGCCCGCTCTGCCACAGTGTCCTGCGTGAAACCCAGAGGCCCATACACTGCGTACGATAGAGTGGGCTCCCAGCGACCATCACAGATCCCTAACTTCGCCTACTAGTGCATACAGGGCCCGTGCCCTAAGCATAAACCCTACCCCACAACCATAACCCTAACCCAGAACATAACACCTAATCCTGATCCTACTGCTCACCTTAACACGTAAACCTCACCCTAACCCTAACTTAACCCCTTATCTTAACGATAATGCATGACACCCTGAGAACAAGCCCTATACCGTAATTCTAACCCTAACTCCTAGCCATAACCATAACACCTAATCCCTAATTCTGAAACGCCAACCCTAACCTTAACCCTACCAACAACACTAACACTAACCCTAAAACCCTTACCCTAACCCTACGCCTAAAAATAACCCTAACCATTGATCCTTAGTCATAACCCCTAAAGCTTAACCCTAACCCTTAACGCTAATCCCAATCCTAACCATTAAACATAACCCTACTTAACCCTAACCCTAACCTATACGCTAATGCCTAGAGATCTAACCCCAACACTGACCTACATTTAACACTAACCCTAACCCCTAATCCTAACCTTAAACCTGAACCATAAACCTAACCCTTAACCCTAACCCTATTCCTAACCCCCTAACCCTAACCCTAACTGTTAAGCCTCACCCTAACACTTAACCCTGACTCTAACCCTAAACCTTAACCCTAACCCTGAACCCTAACCCTAAGCCTAACCCTTAACCCTAACCCTATCCCTTAACCCTAACCCCTAACCCTAACGCTAACCCCAACCCTAAACCTAACCCTGGCCCCCAACCCAGACTTAACACCTAACCCCTAACACTAACTCTAAACCTAACCACTAATCCCTAGCACCTGACCCTGACTCGAAACCTAACCCCTAACTCGAAACCCCTAACCCCAAACCTAACCCTAATTCTCACACTACTTCCATTCCCAGAGTGAAGCAAGCCTACAATACAGCCATGCCATGTGTGAGATCAGGCTCTGCCTGAGTCCTGCATGTAGGTTTTGTCCCAAGGCCCGGGGAATGATGTTGTGCTTTTGTGGTGACTCCGACCACACCCCTCTCACCGTAGATTAACCAGGTCCTGTGCCCTTAAACTGACCGCTAAATCTAAGCCCTACCACCAACCCTAACCTCTGACCCTGAACCTAAGCCCCGAGCCTAAAGCCCAACACTAACTCTAAACACTTACCCTAAACCTAATCCCTAGCCCTAATGCTAACCCCTAAACATAACTCTAACCACGAACAGTAAACCTAACCCTAACCTCTAACACAAGCCCTAACACATAACTCTAACCCTAAAACTAACCCTAACCCTTAACCCTAAACCTAAACCCTAACCCTAACTCTTAACCTTAATCTTAACCGTTAACTCTCATGCTAACCTTTAATCCTAACCCTAATCCTAATCTTCAACCCTAAACCGAACACAACCCTAACCCTGTACCAAACCCTGACCCCTCATCTTAACCCTATCCGCAAACCTCATCCCCAAAACGAACTGTAACCGTTAAACCTAACAGTAATCTTAAACCGTAACCCTAATCTGTAACCCTATCCCCTCACCATAACACTACACTTCATCCTGAACCCTAACCATAATCCTAACCCTAAATCTAATTCTCAGACTTCTTGCTTTCTTAGAGTTTAGAAAGCCTGCAATCCTCCCATGCCATGTGTGAAAGGAGGCTCTACCACTGTGTCCTGCATGAAATCCACGGGCCCATACCCAGAGTCCGATACAGTGGGTTCCCGGTGACAATCCCAGCCCCCTAACCTCCCCCCAGCCTAATGCCGACAGGGCCCGTGCGCTAAGCATAAATGATACCTTTAACAGATAACCCTAACCCTGAACATGGCACCTAACCCTGTTCCTATTTCTCCCCTTAACACGTAAACCTCACCGTGAGCCTAACTTTAACCTTTTAACGTAACGTTAATGCATAACCCATTCCCTGAGAACATCCCCTATCCCATAATTCTAACCCTATCTCCTAGTCATAACTGTAACACCTAATCCCTAACCCTAATTCTCCACCGCTAAGCCTAACCGTAACGCTGCCTACAACCCTAACACTGACAGGAACCCTTAGTTCTAACCCCAACGCTATGCCTAACAAAAGCCCTAACCCTTCACCCTTCACCCTAACCCCTAAGCATTACCCTAACCTTTAACCGTAATCCTAATCCTAACCATTAAACTTAACCCTAGCTCTTAAAGCTAACCCTAAACCTTACCCTCACGACTAGACCTAACCCTGACACTAACCTAACACCTACCCTAACCATAACCCCTAAAGCTAACCCTAACCCTGAACCCTAAACCTAACCCTAACACTGAACCTTCACTATATCCCTAACCCCTAAGCCTAATCCTAACTGTTAACCCTCACCCTAACACTTAAACTGGACCATAACACTAAACATTAACCCTAACACTAAACTTTAACCCTAACCATAAGCCCAACACTTAACCCTAATCCTATCCCCTAACCCTAAGCCCTAACCCTAAACCTAACCCTAACCCCAACCCTAACCCTTAATCTTGACCCTTACCATTAACCCTCACACTAACCCTAATCCTAATCTTTAACCATAAAGCTAACACTGAAGCCTAACCCTGTGCCAAACGCTAAACCCAAACCTTAACCCTAACCCTGAAACTTAACCATAAACCTAACTGTAACTGTTACACCTAACACTAACCTCTAACCCTAACCCCTAACCCTAAGACCCCACCTTAACACTAACCCTAACCCTAAACATTATCATAATCCTACCCCTAAATCTAATTCTCGGACTTCTTGCTTTCTTAGAGTTTAGAAAGCCTAAAATCCTCCCATGCCATGAGTAAAAGGGGGCTCTGCAGCTCTCTCTTGCATGAAACCAGGAGCCCATACCTAGCGTATGATAGAGTGGGTTCCCGGGGACAATCCCATCCCCCTAACCCCAGCCCCCCGCCCAGTACAGACAGGGCCTGTACGCTAAGTATAAACACTACCCCTAACAGATAACCCTCACCCTGAACATAGCACCTGACCCTGATCCTATTGCTCACCTTAAAACATAAACCTCCCCGTAACCCTAACTTATCCCCTTATCTTAACCTTAATGCATAACACCCTGAGAAGAAGCCCTATCCCATAATTCTAATCCTAACCCCTAGCCATAACCGTAACACCTCATCCCTAATTCTAAAATGCCAACCCTAACCTTCACCCTGCCAACAACCCTAACCCTAACCCTAACCCCTAACCCTAAGCCCTCACCCTATCACTAATCTTCATCCCTAAACCGTACCGTAATCCTAACCCTAAATCTAATTCTCAGACTTACTTTCTCAGAGTTTTGAAAGCCTACAATCCTACTAAGCCATGCATGAAAGCCCGCTCTGCCACAGTGTCCTGCGTGAAACCCAGAGGCCCATACACTGCGTACGATAGAGTGGGCTCCCAGCGACCATCACAGACCCCTAACTTCGCCTCCTAGTGCATACAGGGCCCGTGCCCTAAGCATAAACCCTACCCCACACCCATAACCCTAACCCAGAACATAACACCTAACCCTGATCCTACTGCTCACCTTAACACGTAAACCTCACCCTAACCCTAACTTAACCCCTTATCTTAACGATAATGCATGACACCCTGAGAACAAGCCCTATACCGTAATTCTAACCCTAACTCCTAGCCGTAACCATAACACCTAATCCCTAATTCTGAAACGCCAACCCTAACCTTAACCCTACCAACAACACTAACACTAACCCTAAAACCCTTACCCTAACCCTACGCCTAAAAATAACCCTAACCATTGATCCTTAGTCATAACCCCTAAAGCTTAACCCTAACCCTTAACGCTAATCCCAATCCTAACCATTAAACATAACCCTACTTAACCCTAACCCTAACCTATACGCTAATGCCTAGAGATCTAACCCCAACACTGACCTACAGTTAACACTAACCATAACCCCTAATCCTAACCTTAAACCTGAAACATAAACCTAACCCTTAAACCTAACCCTATTCCTAACCCCCTAACCATAACCCTAACTGTTAAGCCTCACCCTAACACTTAACCCTGACTCTAACCCTAAACCTTAACCCTAACCCTGAACCCTAACCCTAAGCCTAACCCTTAACCCTAACCCTATCCCTTAACCCTAACTCCTAACCCTAACGCTAACCCCAACCCTAAACCTAACCCTGGCCCCCAACCCAGACTTAACACCTAACCCCTAACACTAACTCTAAACCTAACCACTAATCCCTAGCACCTGACCCTGACTCGAAACCTAACCCCTAACTCGAAACCCCTAACCCCAAACCTAACCCTAATTCTCACACTACTTCCATTCCCAGAGTGAAGCAAGCCTACAATACAGCCATGCCATGTGTGAGATCAGGCTCTGCCTGAGTCCTGCATGTAGGTTTTGTCCCAAGGCCCGGGGAATGATGTTGTGCTTTTGTGGTGACTCCGACCACACCCCTCTCACCGTAGATTAACCAGGTCCTGTGCCCTTAAACTGACCACTAAATCTAAGCCCTACCACCAACCCTAACCTCTGACCCTGAACCTAAGCCCCGAGCCTAAAGCCCAACACTAACTCTAAACACTTACCCTAAACCTAATCCCTAGCCCTAATGCTAACCCCTAAACATAACTCTAACCACGAACAGTAAACCTAACCCTAACCTCTAACACAAGCCCTAACACATAACTCTAACCCTAAAACTAACCCTAACCCTTAACCCTAAACCTAAACCCTAACCCTAACCCTTAACCTTAATCTTAACCGTTAACTCTCATGCTAACCTTTAATCCTAACCCTAATCCTAATCTTCAACCCTAAACCGAACACAACCCTAACCCTGTACCAAACCCTGACCCCTCATCTTAACCCTATCCGCAAACCTCAACCCCAAAACGAACTGTAACCGTTAAACCTAACAGTAACCTTAAACCGTAACCCTAATCTGTAACCCTATCCCCTCACCATAACACTACACTTCATCCTGAACCCTAACCATAATCCTAACCCTAAATCTAATTCTCAGACTTCTTGCTTTCTTAGAGTTTAGAAAGCCTGCAATCCTCCCATGCCATGTGTGAAAGGAGGCTCTACCACTGTGTCCTGCATGAAATCCACGGGCCCATACCCAGAGTCCGATACAGTGGGTTCCCGGTGACAATCCCAGCCCCCTAACCTCCCCCCAGCCTAATGCCGACAGGGCCCGTGCGCTAAGCATAAATGATACCTTTAACAGATAACCCTAACCCTGAACATGGCACCTAACCCTGTTCCTATTTCTCCCCTTAACACGTAAACCTCACCGTGAGCCTAACTTTAACCTTTTAACGTAACGTTAATGCATAACCCATTCCCTGAGAACATCCCCTATCCCATAATTCTAACCCTATCTCCTAGTCATAACTGTAACACCTAATCCCTAACCCTAATTCTCCACCGCTAAGCCTAACCGTAACGCTGCCTACAACCCTAACACTGACAGGAACCCTTAGTTCTAACCCCAACGCTATGCCTAACAAAAGCCCTAACCCTTCACCCTTCACCCTAACCCCTGAGCATTACCCTAACCTTTAACCGTAATCCTAATCCTAACCATTAAACCTAACCCTAGCTCTTAAAGCTAACCCTAAACCTTACCCTCACGACTAGACCTAACCCTGACACTAACCTAACACCTAACCCTAACCATAACCCCTAAAGCTAACCCTAACCCTGAACCCTAAACCTAACCCTAACACTGAACCTTCACTATATCCCTAACCCCTAAGCCTAATCCTAACTGTTAACCCTCACCCTAACACTTAAACTGGACCATAACACTAAACATTAACCCTAACACTAAACTTTAACCCTAACCATAAGCCCAACACTTAACCCTAATCCTATCCCTTAACCCTAAGCCTAACCCTAAACCCTAACCCTAAACCTAACCCTAACCCCAACCCTAACCCTTAATCTTGACCCTTACCATTAACCCTCACACTAACCCTAATCCTAATCTTTAACCATAAAGCTAACACTGAAGCCTAACCGTGTGCCAAACGCTAAACCCAAACCTTAACCCTAACCCTGAAACTTAACCATAAACCTAACTGTAACTGTTACACCTAACACTAACCTCTAACCCTAACCCCTAACCCTAAGACCCCACCTTAACACTAACCCTAACCCTAAACATTATCATAATCCTACCCCTAAATCTAATTCTCGGACTTCTTGCTTTCTTAGAGTTTAGAAAGCCTAAAATCCTCCCATGCCATGAGTAAAAGGGGGCTCTGCAGCTCTCTCTTGCATGAAACCAGGAGCCCATACCTAGCGTATGATAGAGTGGGTTCCCGGGGACAATCCCATCCCCCTAACCCCAGCCCCCCGCCCAGTACAGACAGGGCCTGTACGCTAAGTATAAACACTACCCCTAACAGATAACCCTCACCCTGAACATAGCACCTGACCCTGATCCTATTGCTCACCTTAAAACATAAACCTCCCCGTAACCCTAACTTATCCCCTTACTTAACCTTAATGCATGACACCCTGAGAAGAAGCCCTATCCCATAATTCTAATCCTAACCCCTAGCCATAACCGTAACACCTCATCCCTAATTCTAAAATGCCAACCCTAACCTTCACCCTGCCAACAACCCTAACCCTAACCCTAACCCCTAACCCTAAGCCCTCACCCTATCACTAATCTTCATCCCTAAACCGTACCGTAATCCTAACCCTAAATCTAATTCTCAGACTTGCTTTCTCAGAGTTTTGAAAGCCTACAATCCTACTAAGCCATGCATGAAAGCCCGCTCTGCCACAGTGTCCTGCGTGAAACCCAGAGGCCCATACACTGCGTACGATAGAGTGGGCTCCCAGCGACCATCACAGACCCCTAACTTCGCCTCCTAGTGCATACAGGGCCCGTGCCCTAAGCATAAACCCTACCCCACACCCATAACCCTAACCCAGAACATAACACCTAACCCTGATCCTACTGCTCACCTTAACACGTAAACCTCACCCTAACCCTAACTTAACCCCTTATCTTAACGATAATGCATGACACCCTGAGAACAAGCCCTATACCGTAATTCTAACCCTAACTCCTAGCCGTAACCATAACACCTAATCCCTAATTCTGAAACGCCAACCCTAACCTTAACCCTACCAACAACCCTAACACTAACCCTAAAACCCTTACCCTAACCCTACGCCTAAAAATAACCCTAACCATTGATCCTTAGTCATAACCCCTAAAGCTTAACCCTAACCCTTAACGCTAATCCCAATCCTAACCATTAAACATAACCCTACTTAACCCTAACCCTAACCTATACGCTAATGCCTAGAGATCTAACCCCAACACTGACCTACAGTTAACACTAACCCTAACCCCTAATCCTAACCTTAAACCTGAACCATAAACCTAACCCTTAACCCTAACCCTATTCCTAACCCCCTAACTGTTAAGCCTCACCCTAACACTTAACCCTGACTCTAACCCTAAACCTTAACCCTAACCCTGAACCCTAACCCTAAGCCTAACCCTTAACCCTAACCCTATCCCTTAACCCTAACCCCTAACCCTAACGCTAACCCCAACCCTAAACCTAACCCTGGCCCCCAACCCAGACTTAACACCTAACCCCTAACACTAACTCTAAACCTAACCACTAATCCCTAGCACCTGACCCTGACTCGAAACCTAACCCCTAACTCGAAACCCCTAACCCCAAACCTAACCCTAATTCTCACACTACTTCCATTCCCAGAGTGAAGCAAGCCTACAATACAGCCATGCCATGTGTGAGATCAGGCTCTGCCTGAGTCCTGCATGTAGGTTTTGTCCCAAGGCCCAGGGAATGATGTTGTGCTTTTGTGGTGACTCCGACCACACCCCTCTCACCGTAGATTAACCAGGTCCTGTGCCCTTAAACTGACCGCTAAATCTAAGCCCTACCACCAACCCTAACCTCTGACCCTGAACCTAAGCCCCGAGCCTAAAGCCCAACACTAACTCTAAACACTTACCCTAAACCTAATCCCTAACCCTAATGCTAACCCCTAAACGTAACTCTAACCACGAACAGTAAACCTAACCCTAACCTCTAACACAAGCCCTAACACATAACTCTAACCCTAAAACTAACCCTAACCCTTAACCCTAAACCTAAACCCTAACCCTAACCCTTAACCTTAATCTTAACCGTTAACTCTCATGCTAACCTTTAATCCTAACCCTAATCCTAATCTTCAACCCTAAACCGAACACAACCCTAACCCTGTACCAAACCCTGACCCCTCATCTTAACCCTATCCGCAAACCTCAACCCCAAAACGAAGTGTAACCGTTAAACCTAACAGTAACCTTAAACCGTAACCCTAATCTGTAACCCTATCCCCTCACCATAACACTACACTTCATCCTGAACCCTAACCATAATCCTAACCCTAAATCTAATTCTCAGACTTCTTGCTTTCTTAGAGTTTAGAAAGCCTGCAATCCTCCCATGCCATGTGTGAAAGGAGGCTCTACCACTGTGTCCCGCATGAAATCCACAGGCCCATACCCAGAGTCCGATACAGTGGGTTCCCGGTGACAATCCCAGGCCCCTAACCTCCCCCCAGCCTAATGCCGACAGGGCCCGTGCGCTAAGCATAAATGATACCTTTAACAGATAACCCTAACCCTGAACATGGCACCTAACCCTGTTCCTATTTCTCCCATTAACACGTAAACCTCACCGTGAGCCTAATTTTAACCTCTTAACGTAACGTTAATGCATAACCCATTCCCTGAGAACATCCCCTATCCCATAATTCTAACCCTATCTCCTAGTCATAACTGTAACACCTAATCCCTAACCCTAATTCTCCACCGCTAAGCCTAACCGTAACGCTGCCTACAACTCTAACACTGACAGGAACCCTTAGTTCTAACCCCAACGCTATGCCTAACAAAAGCCCTAACCCTTCACCCTTCACCCTTCACCCTAACCCCTGAGCATTACCCTAACCTTTAACCGTAATCCTAATCCTAACCATTAAACGTAAGCCTAGCTCTTAAAGCTAACCCTAAACCTTACCCTCACGACTAGACCTAACCCTGACACTAACCTTACACCTAACCCTAACCATAACCCCTAAAGCTAAACCTAACCCTGAACCCTAAACCTAACCCTAACACTGAACCTTCACTATATCCCTAACCCCTAAGCCTAATCCTAACTGTTAACCCTCACCCTAACACTTAAACTGGACCATAACACTAAACATTAACCCTAACACTAAACTTTAACCCTAACCATAAGCCCAACACTTAACCCTAATCCTATCCCCTAACCCTAAGCCCTAACCCTAAACCTAACCCTAACCCCAACCCTAACCCTTAATCTTGACCCTTACCATTAACCCTCACACTAACCCTAATCCTAATCTTTAACCATAAAGCTAACACTGAAGCCTAACCGTGTGCCAAACGCTAAACCCAAACCTTAACCCTAACCCTGAAACTTAACCATAAACCTAACTGTAACTGTTACACCTAACACTAACCTCTAACCCTAACCCCTAACCCTAAGACCCCACCTTAACACTAACCCTAACCCTAAACATTATCATAATCCTACCCCTAAATCTAATTCTCGGACTTCTTGCTTTCTTAGAGTTTAGAAAGCCTAAAATCCTCCCATGCCATGAGTAAAAGGGGGCTCTGCAGCTCTCTCTTGCATGAAACCAGGAGCCCATACCTAGCGTATGATAGAGTGGGTTCCCGGGGACAATCCCATCCCCCTAACCCCAGCCCCCCGCCCAGTGCAGACAGGGCCTGTACGCTAAGTATAAACACTACCCCTAACAGATAACCCTCACCCTGAACATAGCACCTGACCCTGATCCTATTGCTCACCTTAAAACATAAACCTCCCCGTAACCCTAACTTATCCCCTTATCTTAACCTTAATGCATAACACCCTGAGAAGAAGCCCTATCCCATAATTCTAATCCTAACCCCCAGCCATAACCGTAACACCTCATCCCTAATTCTAAAATGCCAACCCTAAACTTCACCCTGCCAACAACCCTAACCCTAACCCTAACCCCTAACCCTAAGCCCTCACCCTATCACTAATCTTCATCCCTAAACCGTACCGTAATCCTAACCCTAAATCTAATTCTCAGACTTGCTTTCTCAGAGTTTTGAAAGCCTACAATCCTACTAAGCCATGCATGAAAGCCCGCTCTGCCACAGTGTCCTGCGTGAAACCCAGAGGCCCATACACTGCGTACGATAGAGTGGGCTCCCAGCGACCATCACAGACCCCTAACTTCGCCTCCTAGTGCATACAGGGCCCGTGCCCTAAGCATAAACCCTACCCCACACCCATAACCCTAACCCAGAACATAACACCTAATCCTGATCCTACTGCTCACCTTAACACGTAAACCTCACCCTAACCCTAACTTAACCCCTTATCTTAACGATAATGCATGACACCCTGAGAACAAGCCCTATACCGTAATTCTAACCCTAACTCCTAGCCGTAACCATAACACCTAATCCCTAATTCTGAAACGCCAACCCTAACCTTAACCCTACCAACAACACTAACACTAACCCTAAAACCCTTACCCTAACCCTACGCCTAAAAATAACCCTAACCATTGATCCTTAGTCATAACCCCTAAAGCTTAACCCTAACCCTTAACGCTAATCCCAATCCTAACCATTAAACATAACCCTACTTAACCCTAACCCTAACCTATACGCTAATGCCTAGAGATCTAACCCCAACACTGACCTACAGTTAACACTAACCCTAACCCCTAATCCTAACCTTAAACCTGAACCATAAACCTAACCCTTAACCCTAACCCTATTCCTAACCCCCTAACTGTTAAGCCTCACCCTAACACTTAACCCTGACTCTAACCCTACACCTTAACCCTAACCCTGAACCCTAACCCTAAGCCTAACCCTTAACCCTAACCCTATCCCTTAACCTTAACCCCTAACCCTAACGCTAACCCCAACCCTAAACCTAACCCTGGCCCCCAACCCAGACTTAACACCTAACCCCTAACACTAACTCTAAACCTAACCACTAATCCCTAGCACCTGACCCTGACTCGAAACCTAACCCCTAACTCGAAACCCCTAACCCCAAACCTAACCCTAATTCTCACACTACTTCCATTCCCAGAGTGAAGCAAGCCTACAATACAGCCATGCCATGTGTGAGATCAGGCTCTGCCTGAGTCCTGCATGTAGGTTTTGTCCCAAGGCCCAGGGAATGATGTTGTGCTTTTGTGGTGACTCCGACCACACCCCTCTCACCGTAGATTAACCAGGTCCTGTGCCCTTAAACTGATCGCTAAATCTAAGCCCTACCACCAACCCTAACCTCTGACCCTGAACCTAAGCCCCGAGCCTAAAGCCCAACACTAACTCTAAACACTTACCCTAAACCTAATCCCTAACCCTAATGCTAACCCCTAAACGTAACTCTAACCACGAACAGTAAACCTAACCCTAACCTCTAACACAAACCCTAACACATAACTCTAACCCTAAAACTAACCCTAACCCTTAACCCTAAACCTAAACCCTAACCCTAACCCTTAACCTTAATCTTAACCGTTAACTCTCATGCTAACCTTTAATCCTAACCCTAATCCTAATCTTCAACCCTAAACCGAACACAACCCTAACCCTGTACCAAACACTGACCCCTCATCTTCACCCTATCCGCAAACCTCAACCCCAAAACGAACTGTAACCGTTAAACCTAACAGTAACCTTAAACCGTAACCCTAATCTGTAACCCTATCCCCTCACCATAACACTACACTTCATCCTGAACCCTAACCATAATCCTAACCCTAAATCTAATTCTCAGACTTCTTGCTTTCTTAGAGTTTAGAAAGCCTGCAATCTTCCTGTGCCATGTGTGAAAGGAGGCTCTACCACTGTGTCCTGCATGAAACCCACGGGCCCATACCCAGAGAATGATAGAGTGTGTTCCCAGGTACAATCCCAGCCCCCGAAACTCCCCCCCGCCCGCCTAATGCAGACAGGGCCCGTGCGCTAAGCATAAACAATACCTTTAACAGATAACCCTAACCCTGAACATAACACCCAACCCTGTTCCTATTTCTCCCCTTAACACGTAAACCTCACCGTGCGCCTAACTTTAACCTCTTATCCTAACGTTAATGCATAACCATTTCCTGAGAACAACCCCTATCCCATAATTCTAACGCTATCTCCTAGTCATCACTGTGACACCTAATCCCTAACCCTAATTCTAAACCGCTAACCCTAACCGTAACCCTACCTACAACCCTAACACTGACAGTAACCCTTACTTCTAACCCCAACGCTATGTCTAACAAAAACCCTAACCCTTGACACTAACCCTTCACCCTAACCCCTAAGCCTTAAACTAACCCTTAACTCTAATCCTAATCCTAACCATTAAACCTAACCCTAGCTCTTAAAGCTAACCCTAAACCTTACCCTCACGACTAGACCTAACCCTGACACTAACCTAACACCTAACCCTAACCAGAACCCCTAAAGCTAAGCCTGAACCCTATCCCTAACCCTAGCAGTAAACTTTAACCCTAAACCTAAGCCCAACCCGTAACCCTATTCCTATCCTTTTACCCTAAAACTAACCCCTAAACCTAACCCCTATACCTCACCCTAACTCTAACCCCAATCCTAAATCTAACCATACCCCTTCATAAAACACTAACTCCTAACCGCTAACCCTAACACTAACCAAAAACCCTAATCACTAATCCCTAACCCCAATGCTTAACCTTTACCCTAACCGTTAACCCTCACCCTAAATCTTAACACTGACCCTAACCTTAACCTTTAACTCTAAGCCTTACCCTTAACCCTACAGTAAGGAAGACCCTTAATGCTAATGGGATCCCTTATCCCTAACCCTAACACTACAGCTAAAAATAACCCTAACCTTGGATCCTTAAACCTAACCCCTAACACTTACTTTAACCCCAAACCCTAACCCTATTCCTAAGCATTAAACCTAACCCTATCTATTAACCCTAACGCTAGCCCTTACCCTAACGCCTAGATCTAACCCTAAATCTAACCTACCGCCTAATCCTAAACTTAAGCCCTAATGCTAACTCTAACCCTGAACCCTAAACCTACCCGTAACCCTAACACTAACCCTATCCTTGAACCTTAACCCTGACCCTAACCATTACCCGCACCCAAGCATTTAACCCTGACCCTACCCCGAATCCTTAATGACAACCCTAACACTAAACCATAACCCTAAGCCCAACACTTAACCCTCATCCTATCCCTTAACCCTAACCCTAACCCTAATGCTAACCCCTAAACGTAACCCTCACCTTGACCAGTAAACCTAAACCTATCCTCTAACACAAACCATAGCACATAACTCTAACCCTAAAACTAACCCTAACCCTAAACCTAACCCTAAACCCTAACTCTTAACCTTAACCCTAAGCGTTAACTCTCTCGCTAACCTTTAATCCTAACCCTAATCCTAATCTTCAACCCTAAACCTAACACTTAACCCTAACCCTGTACCAAACCCTAACCCCTCATCTTAACCCTAACCGTAAACCTCAACCCTAAACCAAAGTGTAACCCTTAAACCTAAGAGTAACCTTTAACCCTAACCCTAATCCCTAACCCTAAGCCCTCACCCTAACACTAAACTTCATCCTTAACCCTAACCATAATCCTAACCTTAAATCTAATTCTCAGACTTCTTGCTTTCTTAGAGTTTAGAAAGCCTGCAATCCTCCCATGCCATGCGTGAAAGGAGGCTCTACCACTGTGTCCTGCATGAAATCCACGGGCCCATACCCAGAGTATGATAGAGTGGGTTCCCAGGTACAATCCCAGCCCCCTAAACTCCCCGCGCCCGCCTAATGCAGACAGGGCCCGTGCGCTAAGCATAAACAATACCTTTAACAGATAACCCTAACCCTGAACATAACACCCAACCCTGTTCCTCTTTCTCCCCTTAACACGTAAACCTCACCGTGCGCCTAACTTTAACCTCTTATCCTAACGTTAATGCATAACCCATTTCCTGAGAACAAGCCCTATCCCATAATTCTAACCCTATCTCCTACTCATCACTGTGACACCTAATCCCTAACCCTAATTCTAAACCGCTAACCCTAACCGTAACCCTACCTACAACCCTAACACTGACAGTAACCCTTACTTCTAACCCCAACGCTATGCCTAACAAAAACCCTAACCCTTGACCCTAACCTTTAACCCTAACCCCTAAGCCCTACCCTAACCCTTAACCCTAATCCTAATCCTAACCATTAAACCTAACCCTAGCTCTTAAATCTAACCCTAAACCTTACCCTCATAACTAGACCTAACCCTGACACTTACCTAACACCTAACCCTCACCAGAACCCCTAAAGCTAACCCTGAACTCTATCCCTAACCCTATCAGTAAACTTTAACCTAAACCTAAGCCCAACCCGTAACCCTAATCCTATCCTTTTACCCTAAAACTAACCCCTAAACCTAACCCCTATACCTCACCCTAACTCTAACCCCAATCCTAATTCTAACGATACCCCTTCATAAAACACTAACCGCTAAACTAACACTAACCAAAAACCCTAATCACTAATCCCTAACCCTAACGCTTAACCTTTACCCTAAGCGTTAACGCTCACCCTAAATCTTAACACTGACCCTAACCTTAAATTTTAACTCTAAGCCTAACCCTTAACCCTACAGTAAGGAAGACCCTTAATGCTAATGGGATCCCTTATACCTAACCCTAACACTACAGCTAAAAATAACCCTAACCTTTGATCCTTAAACCTAACCCCTAACACTTATTTTAACCCCAAACCCTAACCCTAATCCTAAGCATTAAACCTAACCCTATCTCTAAACCCTAACGCTAGCCCTTACCCTAACGCCTAGATCTAACCCTAAATCTAACCTACCGCCTAATCCTAACCTTAAGCCCTAATGCTAACTCTAACCCTGAACCCTAAACCTACCCGTAACCCTTAACACTCACCCTATCCCTGAACCTTAACCCTGACCCTAACCATTACCCGCACCCAAGCATTTAAACCTGACCCTACCCCTAATCCTTAATGATAACCCTTACACTAAACCCTAACCCTAAACCCAACACTTAACCCTAATCCTATCCCTTAACCCGAACCCTAACGCAAACCCCTATACGTAACCCTAACCGTCACCAGTAAACCTAACCCTAACCTCTAACACAAACCATAGCACATAATCCTAACCCTAAAACTAAACCTAACCCCAACTCTATCCCTAAACCCTAACTCTTAACCTTAACCCTAAGCGTTAACTCTCACGCTAACCTTTAATCCTAACCCTAATCCTAATCTTCAACCCTAAACCTAACACTTAACCCTAACCCTGTACCAAACCCTAACCCCTCATTTTAACCCTAACCGTAAACCTCAACCCTAAACCAAAGTGTAAGCGTTAAACCTAAGAGTAACCTTTAACCCTAACCCTAATCCCTAACCCTAAGCCCTCACCCTAACACTAAACTTCATCCTTAACCCTAACCATAATCCTACCCCTAAATCTAATTCTCAGACTTCTTGCTTTCTTAGAGTTTAGAAAGCCTGCCATCCTCCCATGCCATGCGTGAAAGGAGGCTCTACCACTGTGTCCTGCATGAAACCCACGGGCCCATACCCAGAGTATGATAGAGTGGGTTCCCGGGTACAATCCCAGCCCCCTAAACTCCCCCCACCCGCCTAATGCAGACAGGGCCCGTGCGCTAAGCATAAACAATACCTTTAACAGATAACCCTAACCCTGAACATAACACCCAACCCTGTTCCTATTTCTCCCCTTAACACGTAAACCTCACCGTGCCCCTAAATTTAACCTCTTATCCTAACGTTAATGCATAACCCATTTCCTGAGAAAAACCCCTATCCCATAATTCTAATCCTATATCCTAGTCATCACTGTGACACCTAATCCCTAACCCTAATTCTAAACCACTAACCCTAATCGTAACCCTACCTACAACCCTAACACTGACAGTAACCCTTACTTCTAACCCCAACGCTCTGACTAACAAAAGCCCTAACCCTTCAACCTAACCCTTCACCCTAACCCCTAAGCCTTACCCTAACCCTTAACCCTAATCCTAATCCTAACCATTAAACCTAACCCTAGCTCTTAAAGCTAACCCTAAACCTTACCCTCACGACTAGACCTAACCCTGACACTAACCTAACACCTAACACTACCCAGAACCCCTAAAGCTAACCCTGAACCCTATCCCTAACCCTAGCAGTAAACTTTAACCCTAAACCTAAGCCCAACCCGTAACCCTAATCCTATACTTTTACCCTAAAACTAACCCCTAAACCTAACCCCTAAACCTCACCCCTATACCTAATCCTAACTCTAACCCCAATCCTAATTCTAACCATACCCCTTCATAAAACACTAACTCCTAACCGCTAACCCTAACACTACCCAAAAACCCTAATCACTAATCCCTAACCCTAACGCTTAACCTTTACCCTAACCGTTAACCCTCACCCTAAATCTTAACACTGACCCTAACCTTAACCTTTAACTCTAAGCCTAACCCTTAACCCTACAGTAAGGAAGACCCTTAATGCTAATGGGATCCCTTATCCCTAACCCTAACACTACAGCTAAAAATAACCCTAACCTTTGATCCTTAAAACTAACCCCTAACACTTACTTTAACCCCAATCCCTAACCCTAATCCTAAGCATTAAACCTAACCCTATCTCTTAACCCTAACGCTAGCCCTTACCCTAACGCCTAGATCTAACCCTAAATCTAACCTACTGCCTAATCATAACCTTAAGTCCTAATGCTAACTCTAACCCTATACCTACCCATAACTGTTAACACTAACCCTATCCGTGAACCTTAACCCTGACCCTAACCATTACCCGCAAACAAGCATTTAACCCTGACCCTAACCCTAATCCTTAATGCTAACCCTAACACTAAACCCTCACCCTAAGCCCAACACTTAACACTAATCCTATCCCTTAACCCTAACCCTAACCCTAACCTAATCCCTAACCCTAATTCTAAATCGTTAACCCTAACCGTAACCCTACCTTCAACCCTAACACTGACAGTAACCCTTACTTCTAACCCCAGCGCTATGCCTAAAAAAAACCCCAACCCTTGACCCTAATCCTTCACCCTAACCCCCAAGCCTTACCCTAACCCTTAACCCTAATCCTAATCCTAACCATTAAACCTAACCCTAGCCCTTAAATCTAACCCTAAACCTTACCCTCACGACTAGACCTAACCCTGACACTAACCTAACAACTAACCCTAACCAGAACCCCTAAAGCTAACCCTGAACCCTATCCCTAACCCTAGCAGTAAACTTTTACCCTAAACCTAAGCCCAACCCGTAACCCTAATCCTATCCTTTTACCCTAAAACTAACACCTAAACCTAACCCCTATACCTCACCCTAACTCTAACCCCAATACTAATTCTAACCATACCCCTTCATAAAACACTAACTCCTAACCGCTAACCCTAACACTAACCAAAAACCCTAATCACTAATCCCTAACCCTAACGCTTAACCTTTACCCTAACCGTTAACCCTCACCCTAAATTTTAACACTGACCCTAACCTTAAACGTTAACTCTAAGCCTAACCTTTAACCCTACAGTAAGGAAGACCCTTAATGCTACTGGGATCCCTTATCCCTAACCCTAACACTACAGCTAAAAATAACCCTAACCTTTGATCCTTAAACCTAACCCCTAACACTTACTGTAACCCGAAACCCTAACCCTAATCCAAAGCATTAAACCTAACCCTATCTCTGAACCCTAACGCTAGTCCTTACCCTAACGCCTAGATCTAACCCTAAATCTAACCTACCGCCTAATCCTAACCTTAAGCCCTTATGCTAACTCTAACCCTAAACCTACCCGTAACCCTTAACACTAACCCTATCCGTGAACCTTAACCCTGACCCTAACCATTACCCGCACCCAAGCATTTAACCCAGACCCTAACCCTAATCCTTAATGCTAACCCTAAGACTAAACCCTAACCCTAAGCCCAACACTTAACCCTAATCCTATCCCTTAACCCTAACCGTAACCCTAATGCTAACCCCTAAACGTAACCCTCACCGTGACAAGTAAACCTAACCGTAACCTCTAACACAAACCATAGCACATAACTCTAACCCTAAAACGAACCCTAACCCTAACCCTAAACACTAACTCTTAACCTTTACCCTAAGCGTTAACTCTCACTCTAACCTTTAATCCTAACCCTAATCCTAATCTTCAACCCTAAACCTAACACTTAACCCTAACCCTGTACCAAACCCTAACCCCTCATCTTAACCCTAACCGTAAATCTCAACCCTAAACCAAAGTGTAACTGTTAAACCTAAGAGTAACCTTTAACCCTAACCCTAATCCCTAACCCTAAGCCCTCACCCTAACACTAAACTTCATCCTTAACACTAACCATAATCCTAACCCTAAATCTAAATCGCAGACTTCTTGCTTTCTTAGAGTTTAGAAAGCCTGCAATCCTCCCATGCCATGCGTGAAAGGAGGCTCTACCACTGTGTCCTGCATGAAACCCACAGGCCCATACCCAGAGTATGGTAGAGTGGGTTCCCGGGTACAATCCCAGCCCCCTAAACTCCCCCCGTCCGCCTAATGCAGACAGGGCCCGTGCGCTAAGCATAAACAATACCTTTAACAGATAACCCTAACCCTGAACATAACACCCAACCCTGTTCCTATTTCTCCCCTTAACACGTAAACCTCACCGTGCGCCTAACTTTAACCTCTTATCCTAACGTTAATGCATAACCCATTTCCTGAGAACAACCCCTATCCCATAATTCTAACTCTATCTCCTAGTCATCACTGTGACACCTAATCCCTAACCCTAATTCTAAACCGCTAACCCTAACCGTAACCCTACCTACAACCCTAACACTGACAGTAACCCTTACTTCTAACCCCAACGCTATGCCTAACAAAAACCCTAACCCTTGACCCTAACCCTTCACCCTAACCCCTAAGCCTTACCCTAACCCTTAACCCTAATCCTAATGCTAACCATTAAACCTAACCCTAGTTCTTAAAGCTAACCCTAAACCTTACCCTCACGACTAGACCTAACCCTGACACTAACCTAACACCTAACCCTAACCAGAACCCCTAAAGCTAACCCTGAACCCTTCCCTAACCCTAGCAGTAAACTTTAACCCTAAACCTAAGCCCAACCCGTAACCCTAATCTTATCCTTTTACCCTAAAACTAACCCCTATACCTCACCCTAACTCTAACCCCAATCCTAATTCTAACCATACCCCTTCATAAAACACTAACTCCTAACCGCTAACCCTAACACTAACCAAAAACCCTAATCACTAATCCCTAACCCTAATGCTTAACCTTTACCCTAACCGTTAACCCTCACCCTAAATCTTAACACTGACCCTAACCTTAACCTTTAACTCTAAGCCTAACCCTTAACCCTACAGTAAGGAAGACCCTTAATGCTAATGGGATCCCTTATCCCTAACCCTAACACTACAGCTAAAAATAACCCTAACCTTGGATCCTGAAACCGAACCCCTAACACTTACTTTAACCCCAAACCCTAACCCTAATCCTAAGCATTAAACCTAATCCTATCTCTTAACCCTAACGCTAGCCCTTACCCTAACGCCTAGATCTAACCCTAAATCTAACCTACCGCCTAATCCTAACCTTAAGCCCTAATGCTAACTCTAACCCTGACCCTAAACCTACCCATAACCCTTAACACTAACCCTATCCGTGAACCTTAAACCTGACCCTAACTATTACCCGCAACAAGAATTTAACCCTAACCCTAACGCTAATCCTTAATGCAAACCCTAACCCTAAGCCCAACACTTAACCCTAATCCTATCCCTTAACCCGAACCCTAACCCTAACCCTAATGCTAAACCCTAAACGTAACCCTATCCGTGAACAGTAAACCTAACCCTAACCTCTAACACAAACCATAGCACATAACTCTAACCCTAAAACTAACCCTAACCCTATCCCTAACCCTGTACCCTAACTCTTAACCTTAACCCTAAGCGTTAACTCTCACGCTAACCTTTAATCCTAACCCTAATCCTAATCTTCAACCCTAAACCTAACCCTTAACCCTAACCCTCTACCAAACCCTAACCCCTCATCTTAACCCTAACCGTAAACCTCAATCCTAATCCAAAGTGTAACCGTTAAACCTAACAGTAACCTTTAACCCTAACCCTAATCCCTAACCCTAAGCCCTCACCCTAACACTAAACTTCATCCTTCACCCTAACCATAATCCTAACCCTAAATCTAATTCTCAGACTTCTTGCTTTTTTAGAGTTTAGAAAGCCTGCAATCCTCCCATGCCATGCGTGAAAGGAGGCTCTACCACTGTGTCCTGCATGAAACCCACGGGCCTATACCCAGAGTATGATAGAGTGGGTTCCCGGGTACAATCCCAGCCCCCTAAGCTCCCCCCGCCCGCCTAATGCAGATAGGGCCCGTGCGCTAAGCATAAACAATACCTTTAACAGATAACCCTAACCCTGAACATAACACCCAACCCTGTTCCTATTTCTCCCCTTAACACGTAAACCTCACCGTGCGCCTAAATTTAACCTCTTATCCTAACGTTAATGCATAACCCATTTCCTGAGAACAACCCCTATCCCATAATTCTAACTCTATCTCCTAGTCATCACTGTGACACCTAATCCCTAACCCTAATTCTAAACCGCTAACCCTAACCGTAACCCTACCTACAACCGTAACACTGACAGTAACCCTTACTTCTAACCCCAACGCTATGCCTAACAAAAACCCCAACCCTTGACCCTAACCCTTCACCCTAACCCCCAAGCCTTACCCTAACCCTTAACCCTAATCCTAATCCTAACCATTAAACCTAACCCTAGCTCTTAAAGCTAACCCTAAACTTTACCCTCACGACTAGACCTAACCCTGACACTAACCTAACACCTAACCCTAAACAGAACCCCTAAAGCTAACCCTGAACCCTATCCCTAACCCTAGCAGTAAACTTTAACCCTAAACCTAAGCCCAACCCGTAACCCTAATCCTATCCTTTTACCCTAAAACTAACCCCTAAACCTAACCCCTATACCTCACCCTAACTCTAACCCCAATCCTAATTCTAACCATACCACTGCATAAAACACTAACTCCTAACCGCTAACCCTAACACTAACCAAAAATCCTAATCACTAATCCCTAACCCTAACGCTTAAACTTTACCCTAACCGTTAACCCTCACCCTAAATCTTAAGACTGACCCTAACCTTAACCTTTAACTCTAAGCCTAACCCTTAACCCTACAGTAAGGAAGACCCTTAATGCTAATGGGATCCCTTATCCCTAACCCTAACACTACAGCTAAAAATAACCCTAACCTTTGATCCTTAAACCTAACCCCTAACACTTACTTTAACCCCAAACCCTAACCCTAATCCTAAGCATTAAACCTAACCCTATCTCTTAACCCTAACGCTAGCCCTTACCCTAACGCCTAGATCTAACCCTAAATCTAACCTACCGCCTAATCCTAACCTTAAGCCCTAATGCTAACTCTAACCCTAAACCTACCCGTAACCCTTAACACTAACCCTATCCGTGAACCTTAACCCTGACCCTAACCATTACCCGCACCCAAGCATTTAACCCAGACCCTAACCCTAATCCTTAATGATAACCCTAACACTAAACCCTAACCCTAAGCCCAACACTTAACCCTATTCCTATCCCTTAACCCTAACCCTAACCTAATGCTAACCCCTAAACGTAACCCTAACCGTGAACAGTAAACCTAACCCTAACCTCTAACACAAACCATAGCACATAACTCTAACCCTAAAACTAACCCTAACCCTAACCCTAACCCTAAACCCTAACTCTTAACCTTAACACTAAGCGTTAAGTCTCATGCTAACCTTTAATCCTAACCCTAATCCTAATCTTCAACCCTAAACCTAACACTTAACCCTAACCCTGTACCAAACCCTAACCCCTCATCTTAACCCTAACCGTAAACCTCAACCCTAAACCAAAGTGTAACCCTTAAACCTAAGAGTAACCTTTAACCCTAACCCTAATCCCTAACCCTAAGCCCTCACCCTAACACTAAACTTCATCCTTAACCCTAACCAGAATCCTAACCCTAAATCTAATTCTCAGACTTCTTGCTTTTTTAGAGTTTAGAAAGCCTGCAATCCTCCCATGCCATGCGTGAAAGGAGGCTCTACCACTGTGTCCTGCATGAAACCCACGGGCCCATACCCAGAGTATGATAGAGTGGGTTCCCGGGTACAATCCCAGCCCCCTAAACTCCCCCCACCCGCCTAATGAAGACAGGGCCCGTGCGCTAAGCATAAACAATACCTTTAACAGATAACCCTAACCCTGAACCTAACACCCAACCCTGTTCCTATTTCTCCCCTTAACACGTAAACCTCACCGTGCGCCTAACTTTAACCTCTTATCCTAACGTTAATGCATAACCTATTTCCTGAGAACAACCCCTATCCCATAATTCTAACCCTATCTCCTAGACATCACTGTGACACCTAATCCCTAACCCTAATTCTAAACCGCTAACCTTAACCGGAACCCTACCTACAACCCTAACACTGACAGTAACCCTTACTTCTAACCCCAACGCTATGCCTAACAAAAACCCTAACCCTTGACCCTAACCCTTCACCCTAACCCCTAAGCCTTACCCTAACCCTTAACCCTAATCCTAATCCTAACCATTAAACCTAACTCTAGCTCTTAAAGCTAACCCTAAACCTTACCCTCACGACTAGACCTATCCCTGGCATTAACCTAACACCTAACCCTAACAATAACCCCTAAAGCTAACCTTGAACCCTATTCCTAACCCTAGCAGTAAACTTTAACCCTAAACCTAAGCCCAACCCGTAACCCTAATCCTATCCTTTTACCCTAAAACTAACCCCTAAACCTAACCCCTATACCTCACTCTAACTCTAACCCCAATCCTAATTCTAACCATACCCCTTCATAAAACACTAACACCTAACCGCTAACCCTAACACTAACCAAAAACACTAATCACTAATCCCTAACCCTAACGCTTAACCTTTACCCTAACCGTTAACCCTCACCCTAAATCTTAAGACTGACCCTAACCTTAACCTTTAACTCTAAGCCTAACCCTTAACCCTACAGTAAGGAAGACCCTTAATGCTAATGGGATCCCTTATCCCTAACCCTAACACTACAGCTAAAAATAACCCTAACCTTTGATCCTGAAACCTAACCCCTAACACTTACTTTAACCCCAAATTCTAACCCTAATCCTAAGCATTAAACCTAATCCTATCTCTTAACCCTAACGCTAGCCCTTACCCTAACGCCTAGATCTAACCCTAAATCTAACCTACTGCCTAATCCTAAACTTAAGCCCTAATGCTAACTCTAACCCTGAACCCTAATCCTACCCGTAACCCTTAACACTAACCCTATCCGTGAACCTTAACCCTGACCCTAACCATTACCGGCACGCAAGCATTTAACCCTGACCCTAACCCCAATCCTTAATGATAACCCTAACACTGAACCCTCAAACTAAGCCTAACACTTAACCCTAATACTATCCCTTAACCCTAACCCTAACACTAACCCTAATGATAACCCCTAAACGTAACCCTAACCGTGACCAGTAAACCTAACCCTAACCTCTAACACAAACCATAGCACATAACTCTAACCCTAAAACTAACCCTAACCCTAACCCTAAACCATAACTCTTAACCTTAACCCTAAGCGTTAACTCTCACGCTAACCTTTAATCCTAACCCTAATCCTAATCTTCAACCCTAAACCTAACACTTAACCCTAACCCTGTACCAAACCCTAACCCCTATCTTAACCCTAACCGTAAACCTCAACCCTAAACCAAAGTGTAACCGTTAAACCTAAGGGTAACCTTTAACCCTAACCCTAATCCCTAACCCTAAGCCCTCACCCTAACACTAAACTTCATCCTTAACCCTAAAAATAGTCCTAACCCTAAATCTAATTCTCAGACTTCTTGCTTTCTTAGAGTTTAGAAAGCCTGCAATCCTCCCATGCCATGCGTGAAAGGAGGCTCTACCACTGTGTCCTGCATGAAACCCACGGGCCCATACCCAGAGTATGATAGAGTGGGTTCCCGGGTACAATCCCAGCCCCCTAAGCTCCCCCCGCCCGCCTAATGCAGACAGGGCCCGTGCGCTAAGCATAAACAATACCTTTAACAGATAACCCTAACCCTGAACATAACACCCAACCCTGTTCCTATTTCTCCCCTTAACACGTAAACCTCACCGTGCGCCTAACTTTAACCTCTTATCCTAACGTTAATGCATAACCCATTTCCTGAGAACAACCCCTATCGCATAATTCTAACTCTATCTCCTAGTCATCACTGTGACACCTAATCCCTAACCCTAATTCTAAACCGCTAACCCTAACTGTAACCCTACCTACAACCGTAACACTGACAGTAACCCTTACTTCTAACCCCAACGCTATGCCTAACAAAAACACCAACCCTTGACCCTAACCCTTCACCCTAACCCCCAAGCCTTACCCTAACCCTTAACCCTAATCCTAATCCTAACCATTAAACCTAACCCTAGCTCTTAAAGCTAACCCTAAACTTTACCCTCACGACTAGACCTAACCCTGACACTAACCTAACACCTAACCCTAACCAAAACCCCGAAAGCTAACCCTGAACCCTATCCCTAACCCTAGCAGTAAACTTTAACCCTAAACCTAAGCCCAACCCGTAACCCTAATCCTATCCTTTTACCCTAAAACTAACCCCTAAACCTAACCCCTATACCTCACCCTAACTCTAACCCCAATCCTAATTCTAACCATACCACTGCATAAAACACTAACTCCTAACCGCTAACCCTAACACTAACCAAAAATCCTAATCACTAATCCCTAACACTAACGCTTAACCTTTACCCTAACCGTTAACCCTCACCCTAAATCTTAAGACTGACCCTAACCTTAACCTTTAACTCTAAGCCTAACCCTTAACCCTACAGTAAGGAAGACCCTTAATGCTAATGGGATCCCTTATCCCTAACCCTAACACTACAGCTAAAAATAACCCTAACCTTTGATCCTTAAACCTAACCCCTAACACGTACTTTAACCCCAAACCCTAACCCTAATCCTAAGCATTAAACCTAACCCTATCTCTTAACCCTAACGCTAGCCCTTACCCTAACGCCTAGATCTAACCCTAAATCTAACCTACCGCCTAATCCTAACCTTAAGCCCTAATGCTAACTCTAACCCTAAACCTACCCGTAACCCTTAACACTAACCCTATCCGTGAACCTTAACCCTGACCCTAACCATTACCCGCACCCAAGCATTTAACCCAGACCCTAACCCTAATCCTTAATGCTAACCCTAACACTAAACCCTAACCCTAAGCCCAACACTTAACCCTATTCCTATCCCTTAACCCTAACCCTAACCTAATGCTAACCCCTAAACGTAACCCTAACCGTGAACAGTAAACCTAACCCTAACCTCTAACACAAACCAGAGCACATAACTCTAACCCTAAAACTAACCCTAACCCTAACCCTAACCCTAAACCCTAACTCTTAACCTTAACACTAAGCGTTAAGTCTCATGCTAACCTTTAATCCTAACACTAATCCTAATCTTCAACCCTAAACCTAACACTTAACCCTAACCCTGTACCAAACCCTAACCCCTCATCTTAACCCTAACCATAAACCTCAACCCTAAACCAAAGTGTAACCCTTAAACCTAAGAGTAACCTTTAACCCTAACCCTAAACCCTAACCCTAAGCCCTCACCCTAACACTAAACTTCATCCTTAACCCTAACCAGAATCCTAACCCTAAATCTAATTCTCAGACTTCTTGCTTTCTTAGAGTTTAGAAAGCCTGCAATCCTCCCGTGCCATGCGTGAAAGGAGGCTCTACCACTGTGTCCTGCATGAAACCCACGGGCCCATACCCAGAGTATGATAGAGTGGGTTCCCGGGTACAATCCCAGCCCCCTAAACTCCCCCCACCCGCCTAATGAAGACAGGGCCCGTGCGCTAAGCATAAACAATACCTTTAACAGATAACCCTAACCCTGAACCTAACACCCAACCCTGTTCCTATTTCTCCCCTTTACACGTAAACCTCACCGTGCGCCTAACTTTAACCTCTTATCCTAACGTTAATGCATAACCTATTTCCTGAGAACAACCCCTATCCCATAATTCTAACCCTATCTCCTAGACATCACTGTGACACCTAATCCCTAACCCTAATTCTAAACCGCTAACCCTAACCGGAACCCTACCTACAACCCTAACACTGACAGTAACCCTTACTTCTAACCCCAACGCTATGCCTAACAAAAACCCTAACCCTTGACCCTAACCCTTCACCCTAACCCCTAAGCCTTACCCTAACCCTTAACCCTAATCCTAATCCTAACCATTAAACCTAACTCTAGCTCTTAAAGCTAACCCTAAACCTTACCCTCACGACTAGACCTATCCCTGACATTAACCTAACACCTAACCCTAACAATAACCCCTAAAGCTAACCTTGAACCCTATTCCTAACCCTAGCAGTAAACTTTAACCCTAAACCTAAGCCCAACCCGTAACCCTAATCCTATCCTTTTACCCTAAAACTAACCCCTAAACCTAACCCCTATACCTCACTCTAACTCTAACCCCAATCCTAATTCTAACCATACCCCTTCATAAAACACTAACACCTAACCGCTAACCCTAACACTAACCAAAAACACTAATCACTAATCCCTAACCCTAACGCTTAACCTTTACCCTAACCGTTAACCCTCACCCTAAATCTTAACACTGACCCTAACGTTAACCTTTAACTCTAAGCCTAACCCTTAACCTTACAGTAAGGAATACCCTTAATGCTAATGGGATCCCCTATCCCTAACCCTAACACTACAGCTAAAAATAACCCTAACCTTTGATCCTGAAACCTAACCCCTAACACTTACTTTAACCCCAAATTCTAACCCTAATCCTAAGCATTAAACCTAATCCTATCTCTTAACCCTAACGCTAGCCCTTACCCTAACGCCTAGATCTAACCCTAAATCTAACCTACTGCCTAATCCTAACCTTAAGCCCTAATGCTAACTCTAACCCTGAACCCTAATCCTACCCGTAACCCTTAACACTAACCCTATCCGTGAACCTTAACCCTGACCCTAACCATTACCGGCACGCAAGCATTTAACCCTGACCCTAACCCCAATCCTTAATGATAACCCTAACACTAAACCCTCACCCTAAGCCTAACACTTAACCCTAATCCTATCCCTTAACCCTAACCCTAACCCTAACCCTAATGATAACCCCTAAACGTAACCCTAACCGTGACCAGTAAACCTAACCCTAACATCTAACACAAACCATAGCACATAACTCTAACCCTAAAACTAACCCTAACCCTAACCCTAAACCCTAACTCTTAACCTTAACCCTAAGCGTTAACTCTCACGCTAACCTTTAATCCTAACCCTAATCCTAATCTTCAACCCTAAACCTAACACTTAACCCTAACCCTGTACCAAACCCTAACCCCTATCTTAACCCTAACCGTAAACCTCAACCCTAAACCAAAGTGTAACCGTTAAACCTAAGGGTAACCTTTAACCCTAACCCTAATCCCTAACCCTAAGCCCTCACCCTAACACTAAACTTCATCCTTAACCCTAACCATAATCCTAACCCTAAATCTAATTCTCAGACTTCTTGCTTTCTTAGAGTTTAGAAATCCTGCAATCCTCCCATGCCATGCGTGAAAGGAGGCTCTACCACTGTGTCCTGCATGAAACCCACGGGCCCATACCCAGAGTATGATAGAGTGGGTTCCCGGGTACAATCCCAGCCCCCTAAACTCCCCCCGTCCGCCTAATGCAGACAGGGCCCGTGCGCTAAGCATAAACAATACCTTTAATAGATAACCCTAACCCTGAACATAACACCCAAACCTGTTCCTATTTCTCCCCTTAACACGTAAACCTCATCGTGCGCCTAACTTTAACGTCTTATCCTAACGTTAATGCATAACCCATTTCCTGAGAACAACCCCTATCCCATAATTCTAACCCTATCTCCTAGTCATCACTGGGACACCTAATCCCTAACCCTAATTCTAAACCGCTAACCCTAACCGTAACCCTACCTACAACCCTAACACTGACAGTAACCCTTACTTCTAATTCCAACGCTATGCCTAACAAAAACCCTAACCCTTGACCCTAACCCTTCACCCTAACCCCTAAGCCTTACCCTAACCCTTAACCCTAATCCTAATGCTAACCATTAAACCTAACCCTAGTTCTTAAAGCTAACCCTAAACCTTACCCTCACGACTAGACCTTACCCTGACACTAACCTAATACCTAACCCTAACCAGAACCCCTAAAGCTAACCCTGAACCCTTCCCTAACCCTAGCAGTAAACTTTAACCCTAAACCTAAGCCCAACCCGTAACCCTAATCCTATCCTTTTACCCTAAAACTAACCCCTATACCTCACCCTAACTCTAACCCCAATCCTAATTCTAACCATACCCCTTCATAAAACACTAACTCCTAACCGCTAACCCTAACACTAACCAAAAACCCTAATCACTAATCCCTAACCCTAATGCTTAACCTTTACCCTAACCGTTAACCCTCACCCTAAATCTTAACACTGACCCTAACCTTAACCTTTAACTCTAAGCCTAACCCTTAACCCTACAGTAAGGAAGACCCTTAATGCTAATGGGATCCCTTATCCCTAACCCTAACACTACAGCTAAAAATAACCCTAACCTTTGATCCTTAAACCTAACCCCTAACACTTACTTTAACCCCAAACCCTAACCCTAATCCTAAGCATTAAACCTAACCCTATCTCTTAACCCTAACGCTAGCCCTTACCCGAACGCCTAGATCTAACCCTAAATCTAACCTACCGCCTAATCCTAACCTTAAGCCCTAATGCTAACTCTAACCCTGAACCCTAAACCTACCCATAACCCTTAACACTAACCCTATCCGTGAACCTTAAACCTGACCCTAACTATTACCCGCAACAAGAATTTAACCCTAACCCTAACGCTAATCCTTAATGCAAACCCTAACCCTAAGCCCAACACTTAACCCTAATCCTATCCCTTAACCCTAACCCTAACCCTAACCCTAATGCTAAACCCTAAACGTAACCCTATCCGTGAACAGTAAACCTAACCCTAACCTCTAACACAAACCATAGCACATAACTCTAACCCTAAAACTAACCCTAACCCTAACCCTAACCCTGTACCCTAACTCTTAACCTTAACCCTAAGCGTTAACTCTCACGCTAACCTTTAATCCTAACCCTAATCCTAATCTTCAACCCTAAACCTAACCCTTAACCCTAACCCTGTACCAAACCCTAACCCCTCATCTTAACCCTAATCGTAAACCTCAACCCTAAACCAAAGTGTAACAGTTAAACCTAAGAGTAACCTTTAACCCTAACTCTAATCCCTAACCCTAAGCGCTCACACTAACACTAAACTTCATCCTTAACCCTAACCATAATCCTAACCCTAAATCTAATTCTCAGACTTCTTGCTTTCTTAGAGTTTAGAAAGCCTGCAATCCTCCCATGCCATGCGTGAAAGGAGGCTCTACCACTGTGTCCTGCTTGAAACCCACGGGCCCATACCCAGAGTATGATAGAGTGGGTTCCCGGGTACAATCCCAGCCCCCTAAACTCCCCCCGTCCGCCTAATGCAGACAGGGCCCGAGCGCTAAGCATAAACAATACCTTTAACAGATAACCCTAACCCTGAACATAACACCCAACCCTGTTCCTGTTTCTCCCCTTTACACGTAAACCTCACCGTGCGCCTAATTTTAACCTCTTATCCTAACGTTAATGCATAACCCATTTCCTGAGAACAACCCCATCCCATAATTCTAACCCTATCTCCTAGTCATCACTGTGACACCTAATCCCTAACCCTAATTCTAAACCGCTAACCCTAACCGTAACCCTACCTACAACCTTAACACTGACAGGAACCCTTACTTCTAACCCCAACGCTATGCCTAACAAAATCCCCAACCCTTTACCCTAACCCTTCACCCTCACCCCTAAGCCTTACCCTAACCCTTAACCCTAATCCTAATCCTAACCATTAAACCTAACCCTAGCTCTTAAAGCTAACCCTAAACCTTACCCTCACGACTAGACCTAACCCTGACACTAACCTAACACCTAACCCTAACCAGACCCCTAAAGCTAAGCCTGAACCCTATCCCTAACCCTAGCAGTAAATTTAACCCTAAACCTAAGCCCAACCCGTAACCCTAATCCTATCCTTTTACCCTAAAACTAACCCCTAAACCTAACCCCTATACCTCACCCTAACTCTAACCCCAATCCTAATTCTAACCATACCCCTTCATAAAACACTAACTCCTAACTGCTAACCCTAACACTAACCAAAAACCCTAATCACTAATCCCTAACCCTAATGCTTAACCTTTACCCTAACCGTTCACCCTCACCCTAAATCTTAACACTGACCCTAACCTTAACCTTTAACTCTAAGCCTAACCCTTAACCCTACAGTAAGGAAGACCCTTAATGCTAATGGGATCCCTTATCCCTAACCCTAAAACTACAGCTAAAAATAACCCTAACCTTTGATCCTGAAACCTAACCCCTAACACTTACTTTAACCCCAAACCCTAACCCTAATCCTAAGCATTAAACCTAACCCTATCTCTTAACCCTAACGCTAGCCGTTACCCGAATGCCTAGATCTAACCCTAAATCTAACCTACCGCCTAATCCTAACCTAAAGCCCTAATGCTAACTCTAACCCTGAACCCTAAACCTACCCATAACCCTTAACACTAACCCTATCCGTGAACCTTAACCCTGACCCTAACCGTTACCCTCAACAAGCATTTAACCCTAACCCTAACACTAATCCTTAATGCTAACCCTAACGCTAAACCCTAACCCTAAGCCCAACACTTAACCCTAATCCTATCCCTTAACCCTAACCCTAACCCTAATGCTAACCCTTAAACGTAACCCTAACCGTGGACAGTAAACCTAACCCTAACCTCTAACACAAACCATAGCACATAACTCTAACCCTAAAACTAACCCTAACCCTAAACCTAACCCTAAACCCTAACTCTTAACCTTAACACTAAGCATTAACTCTCACGCTAACCTTTAATCCTAACCCTAATCTTAATCTTCAACCCTAAACCTAACACTTAACCCTAACCCTGTACCAAACCCTAACCCCTCATCTTAACCCTTACCGTAAACCTCAACCCTAAACCACAGTGTAACCGTTAAACCTAAGAGTAACTTTTAACCCTAACCCTAATCCCTAACCCTAAGTCCTCACCCTAACACTAAACTTCATCCTTAACCCTAACCATAATCCTAACCCTAAATCTAATTCTCAGACTTCTTGCTTTCTTAGAGTTTAGAAAGCCTGCAATCCTCCCATGCCATGCGTGAAAGGAGGCTCTACCACTGTGTTCTGCATGAAACCCACGGGCCCATACCCAGAGTATGATAGAGTGGGTTCCCGGGTACAATCCCAGCCCCCTAAACTCCCCCTGCCCGCCTAATGCAGACAGGGCCCGTGCGTTAAGCATAAACAATACCTTTAAAAGATAACCTTAACCCTGAACATAACACCCATCCCTGTTCCTATTTCTCCCCTTAACACGTAAACCTCACCATGCGCCTAACCTTTACCTCTTATCCTAACGTTAATGCATAACCCATTCCCTGAGAACAACCCCTGTCCCATAATTCTAACCCTATCTCCTAGTCATCACTGTGACACCTATCCCTAAACCTAATTCTAAACTGTTAACCCTAACCGTAACCCTACCTACAACCCTAACACTGACAGTAACCCTTACTTCTAACCCCAACGCTATGCCTAACAAAAACCCCAACCCTTTACCCTAACCCTTCACCCTAACCCCTAAGCCTTACCCTAACCCTTAACCCTAATCCTAATCCTAACCATTAAACCTAACCCTAGCTCTTAAAGCTAACCCTAAACCTTACCCTCACGACTAGACCTAACCCTGACACTAACCTAACACCTAACCCTAACCAGAACCCCTAAAGCTAACCCTGAACCCTATCCCTAACCCTAGCAGTAAACTTTAACCCTAAACCTAAGCCCAACCCGTAACCCTAATCCTATCCTTTTACCCTAAAACTAACCCCTAAACCTAACCCCTATACCTCACCCTAACTCTAACCCCAATCCTAATTCTAACCATACCCCTTCATAAAACACTAACTCCTAACCGCTAACCCTAACACTAACCAAAAACCCTAATCACTAATCCCTAACCCTAACGCTTAACCTTTACCCTAACCGTTCACCCTCACCCTAAATCTTAACACTGACCCTAACCTTAGCCTTTAACTCTAAGCCTAACCCTTAACCCTACAGTAAGGAAGACCCTTAATGCTAATGGAATCCCTTATCCCTCACCCTAACACTACAGCTAAAAATAACCCTAACCTTTGATCCTTAAACCTAACCCCTAACACTTACTTTAACCCCAAACCCTAACCCTAATCCTAAGCATTAAACCTAACCCTATCTCTTAACCCTAACGCTAGCCCTTACCCTAACGCCTACATCTAACCCTAAATGTAACCTACCGCCTAATCTTAACTTTAAGCCCTAATGCTAACTCTAACCCTGAACCCTAAACCTACCCGTAACCCTTAACACTAACCCTATCCCTAACCCCCTTACCCTAACTCTCTTAACCCTCACCCTAACCCTCAACCCTGACCCTAACCTTAAACCTTATTCCTAACCATGCGTGAGATGAGCCTCTGCATTTGTCGTGCGTTACAGTTGAAGCCCAACACCCAGGGTACGATGAAGTGGGGACACAGCCTTGCTCCACACCCACAGTGCCCCGTACGTTAGACAGGGCCCGTGCCCTAACACACACCGTTAAACGTAAGCCCTAACCCTATCACTAAACCAAACCCTTCGTAAGCCCTGAATCTAACTCCTAACAGTAACCCTAATCCCTGACCCTTACTCTTGCCTCTCACCTTAAACCTAAACCCAACCACTAAACATAATCCTAATCTCTAACCCTAACATTAATCCTAACCCTAATTCTAACCTAAAACCCTAACCCCTAAACCTAATCCTAGTCCCTAACACCTAACCTTACCCTAAACAGAATTCCAATTCTCAGACTTTTTCAATTCAAAAACTTAAAAAAGCCTACAATCCACCAATGCCGTGTCTGAGATGAGCGTCCGCCCCTATGTCCTGCATGACAGGCAGGCGCCAATGCCCAGGGTACTATGGAGTGGGGTCCTGGGTTCTGTAGGCTTGGTAAACTCCAGTTTGGAAGAATTGCTATAGTCATATATAGGGATGCTTACATTTACTTATAGAAAGCAACTATTGGTGTGTGATTTGTAGGCTTGCCTTACTCTAGTTTGGATGAAGAAGCTGAATCATATATAGGAATATTAGCTTTGAGTTAGAGGAAGCATCTATGGGGGGTGCTTTTTTGGCTTGTTAAACTCTGGTTTGGAAGAAGTTCGAGAGTCTTATGTAGGAACGATATCATTCATTCAGAGAAAGCAATTATAGGGAGTTGGTTTGTAGGCTTGCTAAGTTCTAGTTTGGAGGAAGGCGAGAGTCATATATAGGAACGCTTACGTTCACATAAAGCGTCTACGGGGGGACGGTTTCTAGGCTTCCTAAACTCTAGCTTGGAAAAAGAGGACAGTTATGTATAGGAACTCTCGGCGGGGGATTTGTAGCATTGCTAAAATCTTAGATTGGAAAAGTTGCGAGAGTCATACATAGGAATGTTAACATTCACTCAATGAAAGCAACTATAAGGGGTGCTTTCCAGGCTGGCTACACTCTAATTTGGAAAAAGTGCGACAGTCATATATAGGAAGGCTTATATTCACTCAGACAAAGCAATTATGTGTAGGTGTATAGTAGGCATGCTTACTCTAGTTTGGAAAATTTCGAGAGCCATGTATAGGAAAGCTTACAGTAACTTAGAGAAAGCAACGAACAGGGGTGGAGTGTAGACTTGCTAAACTCTAGTTTGGAGGAAGTGCCATAGTCATATATAGGAACGCTTAAATTCGTTCAGAGAAAACAGCTGTCGGGGATTGGTTTGTAGACTTATTCAACTCTAGTTTGGAAGAAGTGCGAGAGACATATATAGGAATGTTTACATTGACTCAAAGAAAGCAACTATGGGGGAGTGTTATTTTGGCATGCCAGATGCTAGTTAGGAAGAAGTACAAGACTCATATATAGGAACGCTTACATTCACACAGCGAGAGCAACTACGGAATAGTGTCAGGTAGACATGTTAAAGTCTAGCTTGGGAGAAGTTCCAGAGTCCTATATAGGAAAGGTAACAGCCACTTTGAAAAAGCAAGTCTTGGCGGGTGGTTTGTAGGCCCTGTTTTGGTTGAAGTGTGAGAGTCATATATGAGAACGCTTACATTCAATCAGAGAAAGCAATGATGGGGTTGTTTGTAGGCTTACTAAACTGCAGTTTGGAAGAAGCACGAGAATCACATATAGGAGCACATACATTTTGACGCACTGAAAGTAACTATGGGGTGGTGTTTTATAGGCATGCTAAACTCTAGTTTGGACGAAGTTTGAGAATCACATATAAGAAAGCTTAGAGTTACTTAGAGAAAGCAAATCTCTGGGTGTGGAATGTAGGCCTGCTAAACTCTATTTTGGTTTAAGAGTGAGAGTCATATATGGGAAAGCTTACATTCCCTCAGAGAAAGCAACGACGGCGTGGTGGTTTGTAGGCATACTAAACTCTAGTTTGGAAGAAGTAGGAGAATGATATATGGGAACGCTTACATTCACGTAGAGAAAGCAATTATAGGGTGGCGTTTTTGTAGCCATGCTAATCTCTAGTTTGGAAGAAGTTAAGGAGTAATATGTAGTTAAGGGTACAGTCATAGAAACCAACTCTCGGGGGATGTTTTGTACACCTGCAAAACTCCAGTTTGGAAGAAGGGGGAGAGTCATATTGGGGACCGCGTGCATTCACTCAGAGAAATCAACGATGGGATTGTGATTTGTAGGCATAGTCACCTCTAGTTTGGAAGAAGTACGAGAATCGTATATAGGAACGCTTACCTTCACACAGAGAAAGCAACTATGGAGTGATGTTTGTATGCCTACTAAAATATAGTTTGGAGGAAGTTCGAGAGCCATATCTGGGAAGCTTACAGTCACTTAGAGAAAGCAACTCTCGGGGGTGTTTCGTAGGCCTGCTAAACTCTATTTCAATGAAGTGTTAGAATAATATATGGGAACTCAGTGAAAGCAACGTTGTGGTTGTGGTTCCTAGGCATAATAACCTGTAATTTGGAAGAAGCAAGAGAATCACATGTAGAACCGCTTACATTCCGGCACCGAATGCAACTATGGGGTGGTGTTTTGTAGGCTTGCAAAACTCTAGTTTGGACGAAGTTTGAGTCATATATAGGAAAGTTTATAGTCACGTAGAGAAAGCAACTCTCTGGGTGTGGAATGTAGACTTATTTTGGTTGAAATAGAGTTATTTTGGTTGAAGTGTGAGAGTCATATATGGGAACGCTTACATTCACTCAGAGAAAACAACGTTTGGGTGGTGGTTTGTAGGGCATACTAAACTGTAGTTTGGAAGAAGTACGAGAGTCCTATATAGGAACACTTACATTCACGCAGAGAAAGCACTTATGGCGTCAGGTTTTGTAGGCATGCTAAACTGCAGTTTGGAAGAAGTTGGAGAACCTTATACAGGAAAGATTACCATCACCTAGGGAAAGCAACTCTCGGGAGATTTTTTTGTACACATGCTAAACTCTAATTTGGATGAAGTGTGAGAGTCAAACATGGGACCGCTTACATTCCCTCAGAGAAACAACACTGGGGTGGTTTTTGTAGGCATACTAAATAGTTTGGAAGAAGTACGAGAATATTTGGGAACGCTTACATTCACACAGAGAAAGCAACTACGGGGTGGTGTTTTGTAAGCATGCTATAGTTTGGAAGAAGTTCTAAACCTGAACAGTCACTTAGAGAAAGCAACTCTTGGTGGGTGATTTTTAGGTCTGCTAAATTGTATTTTGAAAGAAGTACCAGAGTCATATATACTAATGCTTACATTCATGCAAAGAAAAAACCATGGGGTGATGTTTTGTGGGCATGTTAACCTGTAGTTTGGAAGAAGTTGGAGAGTCTTATTTAGGAAAGCTTACAGTCACCTAGAGAAAGCAACTCTCGGGAGAGCCTTTCTTGGCCTGCTAAACTCTACTTTGCATCAATTGTGAGAGTCAAGCATGGGAATACTTTCATTCATTCAGAGAACGCAACGTTTGGGTGGTGGTTTGTAGGCATTCTAAACTGTATTTTGGAGGAAATACGAGAGTCATATATATGAACGCTTACATTCAGGCAGAGAAAGCAACTCTGGGGTCGTATTTTGTTGGCATGCTAAACTGTGGTTTGGAAGAAGTTCGAGAGCCTTATATAGGAAAGATTACAGTGACACAGAGAAAACAACTCTCGGAAGTTTATTGGTAGGCCTGCTAAACTCTAATTTGGATGAAATGTGACAACGTTTGCATTCATTCACTCAGAGAAAGAAACATGGTGATGGTTTGAAGGCATAATAACTGTAGTTGGGAAGAAGTAGGAGAGTCATATATATGAACCGTTACATTCACGCAGAGAACGCAACTGTGGGGTGGCGATGTATGCATGTTAATCTGTAGTTTGGAGGAAGTGCGAGAGTCATATCTGGGGATAATTACAGTCACTTAGAGAAAGGAACCATCTTGGGCTGGTTTGTAGATCTGCTAAATTCTATTTTGGAAACAGAGTGTGAGTCATATATGGGAATGCTTATGTTCACTCAGAGAAAGCAACCACGGTGTGGTGTTTTGTTGGCATGGTGTAGTTTGAAAGAAGTTGGAGATTCTTATATAGGAAAGTTTACAGTCACCTAGAGAAAGCAACTCACGGGGTGTTGTTTGTAGGCCTGCTAAACTCTAATTTAGATGAAGTGAGAGAGGCATATATATGAACGCTTATATTGATACCGAGAAAGCAACTATGGGGTGGTGTTTTGTAGGCATGCTAAAATATAATTTGGAAGAAGTTCAAAAACAGACAGTCACTTAGAGAAAGCAACTCTCGGCGGTTGATTTTTCGGTGTGCTAAATTGTATTTTGAAAGAAGTACCAGAGTCATATATACAAACGCTTACATTCATGCAGAGAAAGCAACTCTGGGGTGGTGTTTTCTAGGCATGCTAAACTCTAGTTTGGACGAAGTTTGAGAATCACATATAAGAAAGCTTAGAGTCGCTTAAAGCAAATCTCTGGGTGTGGAATGTAGCCGTGCTAAACTCTATTTTGGTTTCAGAGTGAGAGTCATATATGGGAAGGCTTACATTCCCTCAGAGAAAGCAACGATGATGTGGTGGTTTGTAGGCATACTGAACTCTAGTTTGGAAGAAGTAGGAGAATGATATATGGGAACGCTTACATTCATGCAGAGAAAGCAATTATGGGGTTTCTTTTTTGTAGCCATGCAAATCTCTATTTTGCAAGAAGTTAAAGAGTAATATATAGGAAAGTGTACCGTCATTTATAGAAACCGACTTTCGGGGGATGGTATGTAGGCCTGCAAAACTCTACTTTGGAAGAAGGGGGAGAGTCATATGGGGGACTGGGTACATTCACTCGGAGAAATCAACGATGGGGTTGTGGTTTGTAGGCATACTAAACTCTAGTTTGGAAGTAGTACGAGAATCATATATAGGAACGCTTACATTCATGCAGAGAAAGCAACTATGGAGTGATGTTTGTATACCTACTAACGATAGTTTGGAGGATGTTCGAGAGTCATATCTGGAAAGCTTACAGTCATTTAGAGAAAGCAACTCTCTGGGGATGGTTCGTAGGCCTGCTAAACTCTATTTTCAATGAAGTGTTAGAATCATATACAGGAACGCTTACATTCACTCAGAGAAAGCAACGTTGGAGTGGCCGTTTGTGAGCATACTAAACTCTACTTTGGAAGAGGTACGAGAGACATAAATACGAACGCTTACATTAACACAGAGAAAGCAAATACGGGGTGCTGTAGTGCAGGCATGCTAAACTATAGATTGGATGAAGTTCGAAAGCTGACAGTCACTTAGAGAAAGCAACTCTTGGCGGGTGATTTTTAGGTCTGCTAAATTGTATTTTGAAAGACGTACCAGAGTCATATATACAAACGCTTACATTCATGCAGAGAAAGAAACTATGGGGTGATGTGTTGTTGGCATGCTAAACTGCAGTTTGGAAGGAGTTCGAGAGTGTTATATAGGATAGCTTACAGTCACCTAGAGAAAACAACACTAGGGACAGCTTTGCAAGCCTCTAAACACTAATTAGCAGCAATTGTGAGAGTCAAATATGGGAACGCTTACATTCACTCAGAGAACACAACGTTTGGGTGGTCGTTTGTAGGCATAATAACTGTAGGTCGGAAGAAGTAGGAGAGTCATATATATGAACAGTTACATTCACGCAGAGAAAGAAACTGTTGAGTGGTGTATGTACGCATGTTAATCTATACTTTGGAGGAAGTTTGAGAGTCATATCTGGGGAAAATTACAGTCACATAGCTAAATCAACCATCGGGGACTGGTTTGTAGGTCTGCTAAATTCTATTTTGGAAAAAGTGATTCATATAAGGGAATGCTTATGTTCACTCAGAGAAAGCAACGATGCGGTGGTGTATTGTTGGCATGCTAAACTGTAGTTTGGAAGAAGTTCGAGAGTTTTACATAGGAAAGCTTACATTCACCTAGAGAAAGCAACTCTCAGGATGTGGTTTATAGGCCTGGTGAACTCTAATTTGGATCAAGTGTGAGAGTCATACATACGAGTTCCAAAATACCGTTTAGTATGCCTACAAACCACCAGCCTAACATTGCTTTCTCTAAGTGGATATAGGCCTTCCCTTATATGAATCTCGGACTGCTTTCAAAATGCAATTTGCCGGACCTACAAAACACCGCCCGAGAGTTGCTTTCTCTCACTATAAGCTTTCCTATATATGACTTTGGAACATAGTTTAGCATGCCAATAAAATGCCACCCCATAGTTTGCGTGCATGTAAGCGTTCCTATGCATCACGCTCGTACTTCTTCCAAAGTATAGTACACCTACCAACCACCTCCCCAACGTTGCTTTTTCTGAGTGAATGTAAGCATTCTTTTATTCTCGTACTTCCTCCAAACTCCAGTTTAGTGTGACTAAAAATCACCACCGCAACCCTGCTTTCTCTGAGTGAATGTTAGCGTTCCCGTTTATGATTCACACTTCATCCAAAATAGCATTTAGCAGAACTACAAACCGGCCCCCAAGGGTTGCTTTCTCTATGAGACTGTAAGCTTTCCTATTACTCTTAACTTCTTCGCAACTAGAGATTTGCATGCCTACAAAACACCACCCCATAGTTGCCCTCTCTGCGTGAATGTAAGCACTCATATATATGACTCTGGTACTTCTTCCAAAATACAGTTTAGTATGCTTACAAACAACCAACCAAACGTTGCGTTCTCTGAGAGAATGTTAGCGTTCCCAAGTATGACTGTTCCAAATGATGCAAAGTAGAGTTTAGCAGGCTTACAAACTATCTCTCAAAAGTTGCTTCCTCTGGGGACTGTAAGCTTTCCTATAAAAGACTTTCGAACTTCTTCGAAACTACATTCCAGCACGCCAACAAAACATCACCACATAGTTTCTTTCTCAGCATAAATATAAGCGATTTTATATATGACTCTGGTACTTCTTTCAAAATACAATTTAGCAGACCTCAAAATCAACCGCCGAGAGTTGCTTTCTCTAAGTCATTGTCAGCTTTCGAACTTCTTCCAAATTATATTTTAGCAGGCCTACAAAACACCACCCTCTCTGCGTGAATGTAAGCGCTCATATATATGACTCTGCTACTTCCAAAATACCGTTTAGTATGCTTACAAACAACCACCCAAAAGTTAAGTTCTCTGAGAGAATGTTAGCGTTCCCATGTATGACAGTCACAAATGATGCAAGGTAGAGTTTAGCAGGCTTACAAACCATCTCTCGAAAGTTGCTTCCTCTAGGGGACTGTAAGCTTTCCTATAAAAGACTGTCAAACTTCTTCGAAACTACATTTCAGCACGCCAACAAAACATCACCACATAGTTTTTCTCAGCATAAATGTAACAGATTTTATATATGACTCTGGTACTTCTTTCAAAATACAATTTAGCACACCTCAAAATCAACCGCCGAGAGTTGCATTCTCTAAGTCACTGTCAGCTTTCGAACTTCTTCCAAATTATATTTTATCATGCCTACAAAACACCACCCCATAGTTGCTTTCTCTGCGTCCATATAAGCGTTCATATATATGACTCTCGTACTTCTTCCAAACTGGAGTTAGTATACCTACAAACCGGCACCCAAATTTACCTTTCTCTGAGTGAATGAAGCGTATCCATGTATGCCTCTTTCACTTCATCCAAATTAGAGTTTAGCGGCCCACAAACCGCCTCCTGTGAGTTGCTTTCTCTAGGTGACTGTAAACTTTCCTATATAAGACTCTCGAACTTCTTCCAAACTACAGTTTAGCATGCCAACAATACAGCGCCCCATCGTTGATTTCTCTGAGTGAACATAAGCGTTCCCATATATGACTCTCACTCTTCTTACAAAATAGAATTTAGCAGACCTACACAACACCCGATGGTTCCAATTCTCTAGGTGACTCTAATTTTATCCCACATATGACTCTCGAACTTCCTCCAAACTAGATTATGATGATTACATAGGCCACCCCACAGTTGCTTTCTCTTCGTGAATGTAACCGTTCATATATGACTCTCCTACTTCTTTTGAACTACAGCATTTATTCCTACAAACCATCACGACAACGTTCTTTCTCTGAGTGAATGCAAGCATTCTCACACTTCATCCAAATTACAGTTTAGCAGACCTACCAACAAACTACAGAGATTTGTTTTTCTCTGTGTCACTGTAATCTTTCCTATGTAAGGCTCTCGAACTTCTTCCAAACCACAGTTTAGCATGCCAACAAAATACGACCACAGAGTTGCTTTCTCTGCGTGAATGTAAGCATTCGTATATATGACTCTCCTACTTCCTCCAAAATACAGTTTAGAATGCTTACAAACCACCACCCAAACGTTGCGTTCTCTGAGTCAATGTAAGCGTTCCCATGTTTGACTCTCACAATTGATGCAAACTAGAATTTAGCATGCTTAGAAACAATCTCCCGAGAGTTGCTTTCTCTAGGTGACTGTAATCTTTCCTATGTAAGACTCGCCAACTTCTTCCAAACTACAGTTTAGCATGCCAACAAAACACCGCCCCATAGTTGATTTCTCTTCGTGATCATAAGCGTTCCCATATATGACTCTCACTCTTCTTCCAAAATAGAATTTAGCAGATCTACAAAACGGCCCCCGATGGTTGCTTTCTCTAAGTGACTGCAATTTTCCCCAGATATGACTCTCGAAATTCCTCCAAACTACAGATTAGCATGCATACATACGCCACCCAACAGTTGCTTTCTCTGCGTGAATGTAACCGTTCATATATATGACTCTCCTACTTCTTCCGAACTACAGTTATTATGCCTACAAACCACCACGCAAACATTGTATTCTCTCCGTGAATGTAAGCGTTCCCATGTTTGACTCTCACAATTGCTGCTAGTTAGAGTTTAGCAGGATTGCAAAGCTCTCCTGAGTGTTGCTTTCTCTAGGTGACTGTAAGCTATCCTACATAACACTCTCGAACTTCTTCCAAACTGCAGTTTAGCATCCCCACAACACATCACCCCATAGTTTCTTTCTACACATTAATGTAAGCGTTTGTATATAAGACTCTGACACGTCTTTGAAAATACAATTTAGCAGACTTAAAAAATCACCCGCCAAGAGTTGCTTTTTCTAAGTGACTGTCAGCTTTTGAACTTCTTCCAATCTATAGTTTAGCATGCCTGCACTACAGCACCCCGTATTTGCTTTCTCTGTGTTAATGTAAGCGTTCGTATTTATGTCTCTCGTACCTCTTCCAAAGTAGAGTTTAGTATGCTCACAAACGGCCACTCCAACGTTGCTTTCTCTGAGTGAATGTAAGCGTTCCTGTATATGATTTTAACACTTCATTGAAAATAGAGTTTAGCAGGCCTACGAACCACCCCCCGAGAGTTTCTTTCTCTAAATGACTGTAAGCTTTCCAGATATGACTCTCGAACATCCTCCAAACTGTAGTTTAGTAGGCATACACACATCACTCCATAGCTGGTTTCTCTGCGTGAATGTAACCGTTCATATATATGACATTCCTTCTTCTTCCGAACTACAATTATGGCCACAAACTATAACCCAAACCTTGCGTTCTGAGTGGATGTAAACCTTCCCATATTTGACTTTAAGAGTTGGTGCAAATTAACAGGCTGAGAAACCATCTCCCGAGAGTTGCTCTCTCTAGGTGACTGTAAGCTTTGCTATATAAGATTCTAAACTTCCTCCAAACTATAGTTTAGTAGGCATACAAACATCACTCCATAGTTGCTTTCTCTGCATGAATGTAAGCGTTTCTATATATGATTCTCGTACTTCCTCCAAACTAGAGTTTAGTATGCCTACAAAACACAACCCCATCCTTGATTTCTCAGAGTCAATGTACGTGGTCCCCAATATGACTCTCCCACTTCTTCCAAAGTAGAGTTTTGCAGGCCTACCGTTCATCCCCCGAAAGTTGGTTTCTATAAATGAGTGTACGCTTTCCTATATAACTTCTTCCAAACTAGAGATTAGCATGGGTACAAAAAAGCCACCCCATAATTGCTTTCTCTGCATGAATGTAAGCGTTCCCAAATATCATTTTCCTAGTTCTTCCAAACTAGAGTTCAGTATGCCTACAAACCACCACACCATCGTTGCTTTCTCTGAGTGAATGTAACTGTTCATATATGACTCTCCTACTTCTTCGAACTACAGTTGTTATTCCTACAAACCACCACGACAAAGTTCTTTCTCTGAGTGAATGCAAGCGTTCTCACACTTCATCCAAATTACAGTTTAGCAGACCTACCAACAAACTACAGAGAGTTGTTTTCTCTGTGTCACTGTAATCTTTCCTATATAAGTCTCTCGAACTTCTTCCAAACCACAGTTTAGCATGCCAACAAAATACGACCACAGAGTTGCTTTCTCTGCGTGAATGTAAGCATTCGTATATATGACTCTCCTACTTCCTCCAAAATACAGTTTAGAATGCTTAAAAACCACCATCCAAACGTTGCGTTCTCTGAGTGAATGTAAGCGTTCCCATGTTTGACTCTCACAATCGCTGCTAATTAGTGTTTAGAGGCTTGCAAAGCTGTCCCGAGTGTTGCTTTCTCTAGGTGACTGTAAGCTCTCCTTTATAACACTCTCGAACACCTTCCAAACTGCAGTTTAGCATCCCCACAACACATCACCCCATAGTTTCTTTCTCTGCATGAATGTAAGCGTTTGTATATGACTCTGGTACATCTTTCAAAATACAATTTAGGAGACCTAAAAATCACCTGCCAAGAGTTGCTTTCTCTAAGTGACTGTCAACTTTAGAACTTCTAATCTATAGTTTAGCATGCCTGCACTACAGCACCCCGTATTTGCTTTCTCTGTGTTAATGTAAGCGTTCGTATTTATGTCTCTCGTACCTCTTCCAAAGTAGAGTTTAGTATGCTCACAAACGGCCACCCCAACGTTGCTTTCTCTGAGTGAATGTAAGCGTTCCTTGTATATGATTCTAACACTTCATTGAAAATAGAGTTTAGCAGGCCTACGAACCATCCCCAGAGAGTTGCTTTCTCTAAATGACTGTAAGCTTTCCAGATATGACTCTCGAACATCCTCCAAACTATCGTTTAGTAGGCATACAAGCATCACTCCATAGTTGCTTTCTCTGCATGAATGTAAGCGTTCCTATATATAATTCTCGTACTTCTTCCAAACTAGAGTATAGTATGCCTACAAACCACAACCCCATCCTTGATTTCTCTGAGTCAATGTACGTGGCCCCAATATGACTCTCCCCCTTCTTCCAAAGTAGAGTTTTGCAGGCCTACCGTCCATCCCCGGAAAGTTGGTTTCTATAAATGAGTGTAAGCTTTCCTATATAACTTCTTCCAAACTAGAGATTAGCATGGGTACAAAAAAGCCACCCCATAATTGCTTTCTCTGCATCAATGTAAGCGTTCCCTTATATCATTCTCCTACTTCTTCCAAACTAGAGTTCAGTATGCCTACAAACCACTACACCATCGTTGCTTTCTCTGAGGGAATGTAAGCCTTCCCATATATGACTCTCACTCTGAGACCAAAATAGAGTTTAGCAAGCCTACATTCCACACCCAGAGATTTGCTTTAAGCAACTCTAAGCTTTCTTATATGTGATTCTCAAGCTTCGTCCAAACTAGAGTTTAGCATGCCTAGAAAACATCACCCCAGAGTTGCTTTCTCTGCATGAATGTAAGCGTTTGAATATATGACACTGGTACTTCTTTCAAAATACAATTTAGCAGACCGAAAAATGAACCGCCGAGAGTTGCTTTCTCTAAGTGACTGTCTGCTTTCGAACTTCTTCCAAACTATATTTTAGCAGGCCTACAAAACACCACCCCATAGTTGCTTTCTCTGCGTCCATATAAGCGTTCATATATATGACTCTCGTACTTCTTCCAAACTGGAGTTAGTATACCTACAAACCGACACCCAAATTTACCTTTCTCTCAGTGAATGAAGCGTATCCATGTATGCCTCTTTCACTTCATCCAAATTAGAGTTTAGCGGCCTACAAACCACCTCCTGTGAGTTGCTTTCTCTAGGTGACTGTAAACTTTCCTATATAAGACTCTCGAACTTCTTCCAAACTACAGTTTAGCATGCCAACAATACAGCGCCCCATCGTTGATTTCTCTGAGTGAACATAAGCGTTCCCATATATGACTCTCACTCTTTTTCCAAAATAGAATTTAGCAGACCTACACACCAGCCCCCGATGGTTCCTTTCTCTAAGTGACTCTAATTTTCCCCAGATATGACTCTCGAACTTCCTCCAAACTACAGATTATGATGATTACATAGGCCACCCCACAGTTGCTTTCTCTGCGTGAATGTAACCGTTCATATATGACTCTCCTACTTCTTCGAACTACAGTTGTTATTCCTACAAACCACCACGACAAAGTTCTTTCTCTGAGTGAATGCAAGCGTTCTCACACTTCATCCAAATTACAGTTTAGCAGACCTACCAACAAACTACAGAGAGTTGTTTTCTCTGTGTCACTGTAATCTTTCTTATATAAGGCTGTCGAACTTCTTCCAAACCACAGTTTAGCATGCCAACAAAATACGACCACAGAGTTGCTTTCTCTGCGTGAATGTAAGCATTCGTATATATGACTCTCCTACTTCCTCCAAAATACAGTTTAGAATGCTTAAAAACCACCATCCAAACGTTGCGTTCTCTGAGTGAATGTAAGCGTTCCCATGTTTGACTCTCACAATCGCTGCTAATTAGTGTTTAGAGGCTTGCAAAGCTGTCCCGAGTGTTGCTTTCTCTAGGTGACCGTAAGCTATCCTATATAACACTCTCGAACACCTTCCAAACTGCAGTTTAGCATCCCCACAACACATCACCCCATAGTTTCTTTCTCTGCATGAATGTAAGCGTTTGTGTATGACACTGGTACGTCTTTCAAAATACAATTTAGGAGACCTAAAAATCACCCGCCAAGAGTTGCTTTCTCTAAGTGACTGTGAACTTTCGAACTTCTAATCTATAGTTTAGCATGCCTGCACTACAGCACCCCGTATTTGCTTTCTCTGTGTTAATGTAAGCGTTCATATTTATGTCTCTCGTACCTCTTCCAAAGTAGAGTTTAGTATGCTCACAAACGGCCACCCCAACGTTGCTTTCTCTGAGTGAATGTAAGCGTTCCTGTATATGATTCTAACACTTCATTGAAAATAGAGTTTAGCAGGCCTATGAACCACCCCCAGAGAGTTGCTTTCTCTAAATGACTGTAAGCTTTCCAGATATGACTCTCGAACATCCTCCAAACTATCGTTTAGTAGGCATACAAACATCACTCCATAATTGCTTTCTCTGCATGAATGTAAGCGTTCCTATATATGATTCTCGTACTACTTCCAAACTAGAGTTTAGTATGCCTACAAACCACAACCCCATCTTTGATTTCTCTGAGTCAATGTACGTGGCCCCAATATGACTCTCCCCCTTCTTCCAAAGTAGAGTTTTGCAGGCCTACCGTCCATCCCCCGAAAGTTGGTTTCTATAAATGAGTGTAAGCTTTCCTATATAACTTCTTCCAAACTAGAGATGAGCATGGCTACAAAAAAGCCACCCCATAATTGCTTTCTCTGCATCAATGTAAGTGTTCCCTTATATCATTCTCCTACTTCTTCCAAACTAGAGTTCAGTATGCCTACAAACCACCACACCATCGTTGCTTTCTCTGAGGGAATGTAAGCCTTCCCATATATGACTCTCACTCTGAGACCAAAATAGAGTTTAGCACGCCTACATTCCACACCCAGAGATTTGCTTTAAGCGACTCTAAGCTTTCTTATATGTGATTCTCAAACTTCGTCCAAACTAGAGTTTAGCATGCCTAGAGAACACCACCCCAGAGTTGCTTTCTCTGCATGAATGTAAGCGTTTGTATATATGACTCTGGTACTTCTTTCAAAATACAAATTTAGCACACCGAAAAATCAACCGCCGAGAGTTGCTTTCTCTAAGTGACTGTCTGTTTTTGAACTTCTTCCAAATTATATTTTAGCATGCCTACAAAACACCACCCCATAGTTGCTTTCTCGGCATCAATATAAGCGTTCATATATATGCCTCTCTCACTTCATCTAAATTAGAGTTTAGCAGGCCTACAAACCACACCCCTTGAGTTGCTTTCTCTAGGTGACTGTAAACTTTCCTATATAAGAATCTCCAACTTCTTTCAAACTACACCATGCCAACAAAACACCACACCGTGGTTGCTTTCTCTGAGTGAACATAAGCGTTCCCATATATGACTCACACTCTGTTTCCAAAATAGAATTTAGCAGATCTACAAACCAGCCCAAGATGGTTCCTTTCTCTAAGTGACTGTAATTATCCCCAGATATGACTCTCGCACTTCCGCCAAACGACAGATTAACATGCATACATCGCCACCCCACAGTTGCTTTCTCTGCGTGAATGTAACGGTTCATATATATGACTCTCCTACTTCTTCCCAACTACAGTTATTATGCCTTCAAACCATCACGATGTTTCTTTCTCTAAGTGAATGAATGCAAGCGTTCTCACATTTCATCCAAGTTAGAGTTTAGCAGGCCTACCAATAAACTTCCGAGAGTTGTTTTCTCTGTGTCACTGTAATCTTTCCTATATAAGACTCTCGAACTTCTTCCAAACCACAGTTTAGCATGCCAACAAAATACGACCCCAGAGTTGCTTTCTTTGCCTGAATGTAAGCGTTCATATATATGACTCTCGTACTTCCTCCAAAATACAGTTTAGAATGCCTACAAACCACCACCCAAACGTTGCGTTCTCTGAATGAATGAAAGCATTCCCATATTTCACTCTCACAATTGATGCAAAGTAGAGTTTAGCAGGCCAAGAAAGGCTCTCCCGAGAGTTGCTTTCTCTAGGTGACTGTAAGCTTTCCTAAATAAGACTCTCCAACTTCTTCCAAACTACAGGTTAACATGCCCACAAAACATCACCCCATGGTTTTTTCTTTGCATGAATGTAAGCATTAGTATATATGACTCTGGTACTTCTTTCAAAATACAATTTAGCAGACCTAAAAATCACCCACCAAGAGTTGCTTTCTCTAAGTGACTGTTCAGGTTTAGAACTTCTTCCAAACTATAGCATGCTTACAAAACACCACCCCGTAGTTGCTTTCTCTGTGTGAATGTAAGCCTTCCCAAATATCATTCTCGTACTTCTTCCAAACTATTTAGTATGCCTACAAAAACCACCCCAGTGTTGTTTCTCTGAGGGAATGTAAGCGGTCCCATGTTTGACTCTCACACTTCATCCAAATTAGAGTTTAGCATGCGTACAAAAAAAAATCTCCCGAGAGTTGCTTTCCCTAGGTGACGGAAATCTTTCCTGTATAAGGTTCTCCAACTTCTTCCAAACTGCAGTTTAGCATGCCTACAAAACCTGACGCCATAAGTGCTTTCTCTGCGTGAATGTAAGTGTTCCTATATAGGACTCTCATACTTCTTCCAAACTACAGTTTAGTATGCCCTACAAACCACCACCCAAACGTTTTCTCTGAGTGAATGTAAGCGTTCCCATATATGACTCTCACACTTCAACCAAAATAACTCTATTTCAACCAAAATAAGTCTACATTCCACACCCAGAGAGTTGCTTTCTCTACGTGACTGTAAACTTTCCTATATATGACTCTCAAACTTCGTCCAAACTAGAGTTTTGCAAGCCTACAAAACACCACCCCATAGTTGCATTCGGTGCCGGAATGTAAGCGGTTCTACATGTGATTCTCTTGCTTCTTCCAAATTACAGGTTAGTATGCCTAGGAACCACAACCACAACGTTGCTTTCACTGAGTTCCCATATATTATTCTAACACTTCATTGAAAATAGAGTTTAGCAGGCCTACGAAACACCCCCGAGAGTTGCTTTCTCTAAGTGACTGTAAGCTTCCCAGATATGGCTCTCGAACTTCCTCCAAACTATATTTTAGTAGGCATACAAACATCACTCCATAGTTGCTTTCTCTGCGTGAAGGTAAGCTTTGCTATATACGATTCTCGTACTTCTTCCAAACTAGAGTTGACTATGCCTACAAATCACAATCCCATCGTTGATTTCTCTGAGTGAATGCACGCGGTCCCCAATATGACTCTCCCCCTTCTTCCAAACTGGAGTTTTGCAGGTGTACAAAACATCCCCCGAGAGTTGGTTTCTATGACTGTACCCTTTCCTATATATTACTCCTTAACTTCTTCCAAACTAGAGATTAGCATGGCTACAAAAACGCCACCCCATAATTGCTTTCTCTACGTGAATGTAAGCGTTCCCATATATCATTCTCCAAATTCTTCCAAACTAGAGTTTAGTATGCCTACAAACCACCACGCCGTCGTTGCTTTCTCTGAGGGAATGTAAGCCTTCCCATATATGACTCTCACTCTTAAACCAAAATAGAGTTTAGCAGGCCTACATTCCACACCCAGAGATTTGCTTTCTCTAAGTGACTCTAAGCTTTCTTATATGTGATTCTCAAACTTCGTCCAAACTAGAGTTTAGCATGCCTATAAAACACCACCCAATAGTTACTTTCAGTGCGTCAAAATGTATGTGCTCCTATATGTGATTCTCGTGCTTCTTCCAAACTGCAGTTTAGTAAGCCTACAAACAACCCCATCGTTGCTTTCTCTGAGTGAATGTAAGCGTTCTCATATATGACTCTCACACTTCAACCAAAACAGGGTTTTGCAGGCCTACAAACCACCCGCCAAGACTTGCTTTTTCAAAGTGGCTGTTACCTTTCCTATATAGGACTCCGGAACTTCTCCCAAGCTAGACTTTAATATGTCTAACTGACACTACTCCGTAGTTGCTCTCGGTGTGTGAATATAAGCGTTCCTATATATGAGTCTTGTACCTCTTCTTAACTAGCATCTGGCATGCCAAAATAACACTCCCCCATAGTTGCTTTCTTTGAGTCAATGTAAACATTCCTATATATGTCTCTCGCACTTCTTCCAAACTAGAGTTAAGTCTACAAACCAATCCCCGACAGCTGTTTTCTCTGAACGAATTTAAGCGTTCCTATATATGACTATGGCACTTCCTCCAAACTAGAGTTTAGCAAGCCTACACTCCACCCCTGTTCGTTGCTTTCTCTAAGTTACTGTAAGCTTTCCTATGCATGGCTCTCGAAATTTTCCAAACTAGAGTAAGCATGCCTACTATACACCTACACATAATTGCTTTGTCTGAGTGAATATAAGCCTTCCTATATATGACTGTCACACTTTTTCCAAATTAGAGTGTAGCCAGCCTGGAAAGCACCCCTTATAGTTGCTTTCATTGAGTGAATGTTAACATTCCTATGTATGACTCTCGCAACTTTTCCAATCTAAGATTTTAGCAATGCTACAAATCCCCCGCCGAGAGTTCCTATACATAACTGTCCTCTTTTTCCAAGCTAGAGTTTAGGAAGCCTAGAAACCGTCCCCCCGTAGACGCTTTATGTGAACGTAAGCGTTCCTATATATGACTCTCGCCTTCCTCCAAACTAGAGCTTAGCAAGCCTACAAACCAACTCCCTATAATTGCTTTCTCTGAATGAATGATATCGTTCCTACATAAGACTCTCCAACTTCTTCCAAACCAGAGTTTAACAAGCCAAAAAAGCACCCCCCATAGATGCTTCCTCTAACTCAAAGCTAATATTCCTATATATGATTCAGCTTCTTCATCCAAACTAGAGTAAGGCAAGCCTACAAGTCACACACCAATAGTTGCTTTCTATAAGTAAATGTAAGCGTCCTTATATATGACAATAGCAATTCTTCCAAACTGGAGTTTAGCAAGCCTACAGACCCCAGGACTCCACTCCATAGTACCCTGGGCATTGGCGCCTGCCTGTCATGCAGGACATAGGGGCGGACGCTCATCTCAGACACGGCATTGGTGGATTGTAGGCTTTTTTAAGTTTTTGAATTGAAGAACTCTGAGAATTGGAATTCGGTTTAGGGTAAGGTTAGGTGTTAGGGACTAGGATTAGGTTTAGGGGTTAGGGTTTTAGGTTAGAATTAAGGTTAGGATTACTGTTAGGGTTAGAGATTAGGATTATGTTTAGTGGTTGGGTTTAGGTTTAGGGTGAGAGGCAAGAGTAAGGGTCAGGGATTAGGGTTACTGTTAGGAGTTAGATTCAGGGCTTACGAAGGGTTTGGTTTAGTGATAGGGTTAGGGCTTAAGTTTAACGGTGTGTGTTAGGGGACGGGCCCCGTCTAATGTACGAGGCACTGTGGGAGTGGAGCAAGGCTGCGTCCCCACTTCATCTTACCCTTGGTGTTGGGCTTCAACTGTCACCCAGGACAAAGGCAGAGGCTCATCAAACGCATGGTTAGGATTAAGGTTTAAGGTTAGGGTCAGGGTTGAGGGTTAAGGTGAGGGTTAACAGTTAGAGTTAGGGAAAGGGGGTTAGGGTTAGGGTTAGGGTTAAGGGTTGGGTTTATGGTTAGCATTAGAGGGTAGGGTTAGTGTAACTGTAGGTCAGTGTTGGGGTTAGATCTCTAGGCATTAGGGTAAAGGTTAGGGTTAGGGTTAAGAGTTAGGGTTAAGTTTAATGGTTAAGGATTGGGATTAGAGTTGAGGGTTAGGGTTAAGGTTATGGGTAATGACTAAGGATCAAAGGTTAGGGTTATTTTTAGGCGTAGGGTTAGGGTAAGGGTTTAGGGTTATTGTTAGTGTTGTTGGTAGGGTTAAGGTTAGGGTTGGCGTTTCAGAATTCGGGATCAGGTGTTATGGTTATGGCTAGGAGTTAGGGTTAGAATTACAGTATAGTGCTTGTTCACAGGGTGTCATGCATTAACGTTAAGATAAGGTGTTAAAGTTAGGGTTACGGTGAGCTTTACCTCTTAAGGTGAGCAGTAGGATCAGGGTTAGGTGTTATGTTCTGGGTTAGGGTTATGGGCGAGGGGTAGGGTTTATCCTTAGGGCACGGGCCCTGTATGCACTAGGAGGCGAAGTTAGGGGTCTGTGATGGTCGCTGGGAACCCACTCTTTCGTACGCAGTGTATGGGCCTCTGGGTTTCATGCAGAACACTGTGGCAGAGCCGGCTTTCATGCATGACTTAATAGGATTGTAGGCTTTCAAAACTCTGAGAAAGCAAGAAGTCCTAGAATTAGATTTAGGGTTAGGATTACGGCACGGTTTAGGGATGAAGATTAGTGGTTAGGGTGAGGGCTTAGGGTTAGGGGTTAGGGTTAGGGTTAGGGTTGCTGGTAGGGTGAAGGTTAGGGTTGACGTTTTAGAATTAGGGATGAGGTGTTACGGTTATGACTATGGTTTAGGATTAGAATTATGGGATAGGGCTTCTTCTCAAGGTGTTATGCATTCACGTTAAGTTAAGGGGCTAAGTTAGGGTTACGGGGAGGTTTATGTTTTAAGGTGAGCAATAAGATCAGGGTTAGGTGTTATGTTCAGGGTGAGGGTTATCTGTTAGGGGTAGTGTTTATACTTAGCGTACGGGCCCTGTCTGCACTGGGTGGGGGGCGGGGGTTAGGGGGATGGGATTGTCCCCGGGAACCCACTCTATCGTACGCTGGGTATGTCTCCTGGGTTTCATGCAGGACACAGTGGCAGAGCCCCCTTTTACTCATGGCATGGGAGGATTGTAGGCTTCCTAAACTCTGAGAAAGCAAGAACTCTGAGAATTAGATTTAGGGGTAGGATTCTGGTAATGTTTAGGGATGAAGATTAGTGTCAGGGTGGGGTCTTGGGTTAGGGGTTGGGGTTAAAGGTTAGTGTTAGGTTTAACAGTTACAGTTAGGTTTACGGTTAAGTCTCAGGGTTAGGGTTAAGGTTTGGGTTTAGCGTTTGGCACAGGGGTAGGCTTCAGTGTTAGCTTCATGGTTAAAGATTAGGATTAGGGTTAGTGTGAGGGTTAAGGGTAAGGGTCAAGATTAAGGGTTCAGGTTGGAGTTAGGCTTAGGTTTCGGGTTAGGGGTTAGGGTTAGGCTTAGGGTCAAGGGTTAGGATTAGGGTTAAGTGTTGGGCTTAGGGTTGGGGTTTAGTGTCAAGTTTATCGTTAAGGATTAGGGTTAGGGTCAGGGTTAAATGTTTGGGTGCGGGTAATGGTTAGGGTCAGGGTTAAGGTTTATGGATAGGGTTAGTGTTAAGGGTTTACGGGTAGGTTTAGGGTTCAGGGTTAGAGTTAGCATTAGGGCTGAAGGTTAGGATTAGGTGGTAGGTTAGATTTAGGGTTAGATCTAGGCGTTAGAGTAAGGGTTAAGAGATAGGGTTAGGTTTAATGCTTAGGTTTAGGGTTAGGGTTTGGGGTTAAAGTAAGTGTTAGGGGTTAGGTTGAAGGATCAAATGTTAGGGTTATTTTTAGCTGTGGTGTTAGGGTTAGGGATAAGGGATAAGGTTGGCGTGAGGGTTTTCCTTACTGTTAGGGTTAAGGGTCAGGCTTAGATTAAAGGTTAAGGTTAGGGTCAGCGTTAAGGTTTAGGGTGAGGGTTAACGGTTACGGTAAAGGTTAAGCGTTAGTGCTAGGGATTAGTGATTAGGGTTTTTGGTAAGTGTTAGGGTTAGGAGTTAGTGTTTTATGAAGGGGTATGGTTAGAAATAGGTATGTGGTTAGTGTTAGGGTTAGTTTTAGGGTAAAAGGATAGGATTAGGGTTAAGGGTTGGGCTCAGGTTTAGGGTTAAAGTTTAGTGTTAGGGTTAATGTTTAGTGTTATGGTCCAGTTTAAGTGTTAGGGTGAGGGTTAACGGTTAGGATTAGGCTTAGAGGTTGGGGATATAGTGAGGGTTCAGTGTTAGGGTTAGGTTTAGGGTTCAGGGTTAAGGTTAGCTGTAGGGGTTATGGTTAGGGTTAGGTGTTAGGTTAGTGTCAGGGTTAGGTCTAGTCGTGAGGGTAAGGTTTAGGGTTAGCTTTAAGAGCTAGGGTTAGGTTTAATGGATAGGATTAGGATTAGGGTTAAGCGTTAGGGTAAGGTTTGGGGCTTAGGGTGAAGGGTTAAGGGTTTTTGTTAGGCATAGCGTTGGGGTTAGAAGTAAGGGTTACTGTCAGTGTTAGGGTTGTAGGCAGGGTTACGGTTAGAGTCAGCGGTTTAGAATTAAGGTTAGGGATTAGGTGTTACAGTGATGACTAGGAGATAGGGTTAGAATTATGGGATAGGGGTTGTTCTCAGGAAATGGGTTATGCACTAACGTTAGGATAAGAGGTTAAAGTTAGGCTCACGGTGAGGTTTACGTGTTAAGGGGAGAAATAGGAACAGGGTTAGGTGTTATGTTCAGGGTGAGGGATATCTGTTACAGGTATTGTTTATGCTTGGCGCATGGGCCCTGTCTGCCTTAGGCGGGGATGGGGGGAGGTTAGGGGGCTGGGATTGTCACCAGGATCCCACTGTATCGTACTCTGGGTATGGGCCCGTGGGTTTGATGCAGGACACAGTGGTAGAGCCTCCTTTCACGCATGGCATGGGAGGATTGCAGGCTTTCTAAACTCTCAGAAAGCAAGAAGTCTCAGAATTAGATTTAGGGTTAGGATTATGGTTAGGGTTAAGGATGAAGTTTAGTGTTAGGGTGAGGGCTTAGGGTTAGGGATTAGGGTTAGGGTTAATGGTTACTCTTAGGTTTAACGGTTACAGTTCGGTTTAGGGTTCAGGTTTACGGTTAGGGTTAAGAAGAGGGGTTAGGTTTTAGTATAGGGTTAGGGTTAGGTACAGGGTTAGGGTTAAGTGTTAGGTTTAAGGTTGAAGATTAGGATTAGGGTTAGGATTAAAGGTTAGCGTGAGAGTTAACGGTTAGGGTTAAGGTTAAGAGTTAGGGTTAGGGTTTAGGTTTGGGTTAACCGTTAGGGTTAGTTTTAGGGTTCGAGTTATGTGTTAGGGTTTGTGTTAGAGGTTAGGGTTAGGTTTACTGTCCACGGTTAGGGTTACGTTTAGGGGTTAGCATTAGGGTTAGGGATTAGGTTTAGGGTAAGGGTTTATACTTAGTGTTGGGCTTTAGGCTCGGGGCTTAGGTTCAGGGTCAGGGGTTAGGGTTGGTGGTAGGGCTTAGATTTATCGGTCAATTTAAGGGCACAGGACCTGTTAATCTACGGTGAGAGGGGTGCAGTCGGAGTCACCACGAAAGCACAACATCATTCCCTGGGCCCTGGGACAAGACCTACATGCAGGACTCAGGCGGAGCCTCATCTCACACATGGCATGGCTGTATTGTAGGCTTGCTTCACTCTGGGAATGGAAGTAGTGTGAGAATTAGGGTTAGGGTTGGGGTTAGGGGTTTCGAGTTAGGGGTTAGGTTTGGAGTCAGGGTTAGGTGCTAGGGATTAGTGGTTAGGCTTAGAGTTAATGTTACGGGTTAGGTGTTAAGTCTGGTTTAGGGGGCCAGGGTAATTTAGGTTTGGAGTTAGCGTTAGGGTTAGGCGTTAGGGTTAAGGGATAGGGTAAGGGTTATGGGTTAGCTTTAGGGTTAGGGTTCAGGTTTAGGGTTAGGGTCAAGGTTAAGGGTTAGGGTGAGGTTTAACAGTTAGGGTTAGGGTTAGGGGGTTAGGGATAGGTTTAGGGTTAAGGGTCAGGTGTATGGTTCAGGTTTAAGGTTAGCGTTAGGGGCTTAGGGTTAGTCTTAAGTGTAGGTCAGCGTGGGGGTTAGATCTCTAGGCATTAGGGTAAAGGTCAGGGTTAGGGTTAAGAGTTAGGGTTATGTTTAATGGTTAGGATTGGGATTAGGGTTAAGGGTTAGGGTTAAGGTTAGGGGTTATGACTAAGGATCAACGGTTAGGGTTATTTTTAGGCGTAGGTTTAGCGTAAGGGGTTAGGGTTAGTGTTAGTGTTGTTGGTAGGGTTAAGGTTAGGGTTGGCGTTTCAGAATTCGGGATCAGGTGTTATGGTTATGGCTAGGAGTTAGGGTTAGAATTACAGTATAGTGCTTGTTCACAGGGTGTCATGCATTAACGTTAAGATAAGGTGTTAAAGTTAGGGTTACGGTGAGCTTTACCTCTTAAGGTGAGCAGTATGATCAGGGTTAGGTGTTATGTTCTGGGTTAGGCTTATGGGTGAGGGGTAGGGTTTATGCTTAGGGCACGGGCCCTGTATGCACTAGGAGGCGAAGATAGGGGTCTGTGATGGTCGCTGGTAACCTACTCTATTGTATGCAGTGTATGGGCCTCTGGTTTCCTGCAGGACACTGTGGCTGAGCGGGCTTTCATGCATGGCTTAGTAGGATTGTAGGCTTTCAAAACTCTGAGAAAGCAAGAAGTCTGAGAATTAGATTTCGGGTTAGGATTACAGCACGGTTTAGGGATGAAGATTAGTGTTAGGGTGAGGGCTTAGGGTTAGGGGTTAGGGTTAGGGTTAGGGTTGATGGTAGGTTGAAGTTTAGGGTTGGCACTTTAGAATATGTATGAGGTGTTATGGTTATGGCTAGGGGTTAGGTTTAGAATTATGGGATAGGGCTTCCTCTTTGTGTGCTATGCATTTACGTTAAGATAAGGGGATAAATTAGGGTTATGGTTAGGTTTATGTTTTAAGGTGAGCAACACGATCAGGGTTAGGTTTTATGTTTCGAGTTAGGGTTATCTGTTAGGGATAGTGTTTTTGCTTAGCGCACGGGCCCTGTCTTCACCAGGAGGGGGGGGTTAGGGACTAGGATTGCCACTGGGAACCCGCTCTATCATGCACTAGTTATGGGCCCCCGGGTTTCTTGCAGGACACAGTGGCAGAGCCTCCCTTTACTCATGACATGGGAGAATTGTAGGCTTTCTAAACTCTGAGAAAGCAAGAAGTTTGAGAATTAGATTTAGGGGTAGGTTTATGGTAATGTTTAGGGATGAAGGTTAGTGTTAGGGTGCGTTCTGAAGGTCAGTGGTTAGGGTTAAAGGTTAGTGTTAGGTTTAACAGTTACAGTCAGGTTTATGGTTATGTTTTAGGGTTAGGGTTAAGGTTAAGGTTTAGCATTTAGTACAGTGTTAGGCTTAAGTTTTAGCTTTAGGGTTAAAGATTAGGATTAGGGTTAGGGTTAAGGGCTAGTGTGAGGGTTAATGGTAAGGATCAAGACTAAGGGCTAGGGTTTTTGTTAGTGTTAGGAATAAGTCTTCGTGTAGGCTTTAGGGTTAGCGTTAAGTGTTATGGTTAGGGTTAGGTTTAGGGTTCATGGTTAGTGTTATGTTTAGGGGTTAGTGTTAGGGTTAGGGCTTAGGTTTAGGGTAATGTTTTAGAGTTCGTGTTCAGCATTACGGTCGGAGCTTATGTTTACGGTTAGGGGTTAGTGTTAGTGTTAGGGCTGAGATTTAGCTGTTAGTTTAAGGGCACAGGACCTGCTTTATCTACGGTGAGAAGGGTGCTGTCGGAGTCTCCACGAAAGCACAAAATTGTTCCCTGATCCTTGGGAAAGGACCTACATGCAGGACTCAGGTGGAGCCTCATTTCACGCATAGTATAGCTGTATTGTAGGCTTGCTTCACTCTGAGAATGGAAGTAGTGTGAGAATCAGGGTTAGGGTTTGGGTTAGGGGTTTGGAGTTTGGGATTATGGTTCGAGTCAGGGTTAGGTCCTAGGGATTAGGAGTTAGGGTTAGTGTTAGGGATAGGGGTTAGTTGTTGGGTTTGGGTTAGGGTGCTAGGGTTAGGTTTAGGGTTGGGGTTAATATTAGGGTTAGCGTTTAGGGTTAAAGGATAGGATTATGGTTAAGGGTTTGGCTTAGGGTTAGGGTTAAGGGTTAGTGTTAAGGTTTTGGGTTAAGGTCAGGGTTACGTGTTAGGGTGAGGGTTAACAGTTAGAGTTATCGTTAGGGTCTTAGGGATAGGGTTAGGGTTAGAGTTAGGGGTTAGGATTAAGGGTGAAGTGTTAGGGTTATTTTTAGGCATAGTTTTAAAGTTAGGGGCTAGGGTAATGTTTGGTTTGATGGTAGGTTTAAGGTTAGGGTTAGCGGTTTAGAATTCGCATTAGGGATTAGGTGTTACGGTTATGGCTTGGAGTTAGGGTTAGAATTCAGAGATAGGAGTTGTTCTCAGGGTAAGTGTTATGCATTAACGTTATGATAAGGGGTTAAATTTAGGGTTATGGTGAGATTTACATTTTAAGGTGAGCAATGGGATCAGGGTCAGGTGTTATGTTCAGGGTTATGGTTAGGGGTGAGGGGTACGGTTTATGCTTACGACTCAGGCCCTGTCTGCACTAGGCAGGTGGGAGGGGTTTGGGGTTGCGATTGTCGTCAGGAACCCACTCTAATGTATGCTGAGTATGGGCACTGGGGTTTCCGGCAGGACACAGTGGTAGAGCCTCCTTTTATTCATGGCATGGGAGGATTGTAGGCTTTCTAACGCTGAGAAAACAAGAAGTCTGATAATTAGATTTAGGGTTAGGATTATAGTTAGGGTTAGGAATGAGGTTAGTGCTAGGGTGAGGGATTAGGGCTAGGGATTATGGGTAGAGTTAAGGTTAAATATTAGAGTTAGGTTTAACGGTTACAGTTAGGTTTAGGGTTACGTTTTAGGGTGAGGGCTATGGTTAGGGGTTAGGGTTTGGTACAGGGTTAGGGTTAAGTGTTAGGTTTAGGGTTAAAGATTAGAATTCGGATTAGGGTTGACGGTTAGTGTGAGTGTTAACGGTTAGGTTTGTGTTTAAGGGTTAGGGTTAGGGTTTAGGGCTAGTGTTAATCGTTCATGTTAGATTTAGGGTTAGAGTAAAGTGTTATGGTTAGGGTTATGGGTTAGCATTAGGGTTAAAGGTTAAGGGTTAGGTTTATTTTCAGGCACAGGGTTAGGATTAGGTGTTAGGGTTAGTGTTACCGTTAAGGTTTTTTGTAGGCTTAAGGTTAGGTTTAGCAGTTTAGAATTAGGGTTAGGGATTAGGTGTTATGGTTATGGTAAGGAGTTAGGGTTAGAATTATGGCATAGGGGTTGGTCTCAGGGTCAGTTTTATGCTTAAAGTTAGGGTAAGTGGTTAAAGTTAGTGTTACGGTGAGCTTTACGTGTTAAGTTGAGCAATAGGATCAGGGTTAGGTTTTATGTTCAGGGTTAGGGTTATGGGTGAGGGGTAGAGTTTATACTTAGGGTTAGGGTTAGGGTTAGGGTTTAGGCTTAAGGATCAAGGGTTAGGGTTAGGGTTAGTGTTAGGGCTGTTGGTAGGGTTAAATTTAGGGTTAGCAGCTTACAATTAGGTATTAGGTTTTACAGTTATGAATAAGAGTTAGGGTTAGAATTATGGGATAGGGGTTGTCCTCAGGGTAAGTATTATTCATTAACGTTAGGATAAGGGGTTAGGGTTAGGGTTATGGTGAGTTTTACATGTTAAGGTGAGCAATAGGATCAGGGTCAGATGTTATGATCAGGGTTAGGGTTATGGGTTAGGGGCAGTGTTTATGCTTAGGGCACAGGCCCTGTCTTCACTAGGTGGGTGGTGTTCGGAGGCTGGGATTGCCACCAGGAACCCACTCTATCGTATGCTGGGTATGGGCCTCTGGGTTTCATGCAGGGCACAGTGGCAGAGCCTCCTTTCATTCATGGCATGGGAGGATTGTAGGCTTTCTAAACTCTGAGAAAGCAAGAAGTCTGAGAATTAGATTTAGGGTTAGGATTACGGTTAGGGTTAGGGATGAAGTTTAGTGTTAGGGAGAGGGCTTAGTGTTAGGGATTAGGGTTTGGTACAGGGTTAGGGTTAAGTGTTCGGCTTAGGGGTAAAGATTAGGATTAGTGTTAGGTTTAAGGGTTAGCTGAGGGTTAACGGTTAGGGTTAAGGTGAAGGGTTAGGGTTAGGATTTAGGGTTAGGATTAGGGATTCGTGTTAGGTTTAGGGTTACACTTAAGTGTTAGGGTTTAGGTTCAGGTTTAGGGTTCATGGTTAGGGTTATGTTTAGGGGTTAGGTTTGGTGTAAGGGTATAGTGTTAGTGAAGGGAGTTTGGGTCAGGGTTTCTGTTTAGGGTAGGGGTTAGTGTTAGTGTTAGGACTTAGATTTAGCGATTAGTTTAAGGTCAGAGGACCTGTTTAATCTATGGTGAGAAGGGTGTGGAATGAGTCGCTGAGACACCACAGCATTGTACCCTGGGCCTTGGGCTCAGACCTACATGCAGGAATCAGGGGGAGCCTGTTCTCATGCATGGCATGGTTGTATTGTAGGCTTGGTTAACTCTTAGAATGGAAGAAGTGTGAGAATTAGGGTTATGGTTAGGGTTAGGGATTTGGGTTTAGGAGAGAGTGTTCAAATGAGGGTTAGGGGTTAGGCATTAGGGGTTAGGGTTAGTGTTAGGGTTAGTGTTAGGGTTAGGGGTTGGGGTGAGGGTTGGGTTAGGGGCTAGGTTTAGGTTTAGGGTTGGGGTTAGTGTTAGCGTTCGAGTTAGGGATTAGAGTTAGGGTTAAGGGATAGGATTAGGGTTAAGAGTTTGGCTTAGGGTTCAGGTTAAGGGTTAGGGTTATGGTTAAAGATTAGTGTTAGTTTAAACAGTTACAGTTAGGTTTAGGGTTAAATTTTAGGGTGAGGGCTTTTTAAACTCTGAGAGAGGAAGACGTCTGAGATTAAGATTTAGGGTTAGGATTATGGTTAGGATTAGGGATGACGATTAGTGTTAGGGTGAGGGCTTAGGGTTAAGGGTTAGGGTTAGAGTTAGGGTTAAGGTTAGTGTTAGTTTTAACGGTTAAAGTTAGGTTTAGGGTTAAGGTTTATTGTGAGGGTTAAGGTCAGGGGTTAGGGTTTCGTACAGGGTAAGAGTTAAGTGTTAGGTTTAGGGTTAAAGATTAGCATTATGGTTAGTGTTAAAGGTTAGTGTGAGGGTAAAAGTTTAGGGTTAAGTTTAAGGGCTAGGGTTAGGGGTTAGTGTTAGGGTTAAGGGGTCTTGTTAGGTTTAGGGTTACAGTTAAGTGTTATGGTTAGTGTTAGGGGTTACGGTTAGGCTTAGGGTTCATGGTTAGTGTAACATTTAGGGGTTAGGGCTAGGGTTAAATGATAGTGTTAGAGTTAAGGCTTAGGCTTTGGGTAAAGGTTTAGGGATAGGTTTACGGGTTAGGGTTAGTGTCAGGGTTAAATGTTAGGGTGAGAGTTAACAGTTATGGTTAGGGTTATTGGTTAGGGGTTGTGTTTATGCTTAGGGCACGTGCCTTGTCTGCACTAGGCGGAGAGGTTAAGGGGCTAGCATATTCGCCGGGAAATCACTCTATCGTATGCTGGGTATTGGCCCCTGGGTTTCATGCTGGACACAGTGGCCGGGCCTCCTTTCACACATGGCATGGGAGGATTATAGGCTTTCTAAACTCTGAGAAAGAAAAAGTCTGAGAATTAGATTTAGGGTTAGGATTATGGTTAGAATTAGGGATGAAGTTTAGTGTTAAGGTGATGCCTTAGGGTTAGGGGTTAGGTTTAGGGTCAGAGTTAAAGGTTAGTGTTAGGTTTAACAGTTACAGTTAGGTTTAGCATTAAGGTTTAGTGTTAGGGTTCAGTTTAGGGGATAGGTTTTGGTACAGGTTAAGGTTTAAGTGTTAAGTTTAGAGTTAAAGATTACAATTAGGGTTAGGTTTAAAGGTAAGTGTGAGGATTAACGGTTAGGGTTAAGCATGAGGGTTAGGGATTAGGTTTAGTGTTAAGGGTTTATGTTAGTTTAGGGTTAGAGTTAAGTGTTATGGTTAGGGTTAGGGGTTAGAGTTAGATATAGGGTGCATGGTTAGGGTTACGTTTAGGGGTTATGGTTACGGATTAGGTTTAGGGTGAGTGTTTGGTGTTAGTGTTGGGCATTAGGATAAGGGCTTAGGTTTAGGGTTAGCGTTTAGGTTTAGTGTTAGGGCTTAGATTTAGCGGTTAGTTTAAGGGCACAGGACCTGTTTAATCTATGGTGAGAAGGGTGCAGAATTGGTCCCCTTGACACCACACCATCGTACCTGGGCCTTGGGCCCAGACCTACATGCAGGACTCAGGCGGAGCCTCTTCTCACTCATGGCATGGCTCTATTGTAGGCTTGGTGAACTCTGAAAATGGAGGAAGTGTGAGAATTAGGGTTATGGTTATGGTTAATTGTTTGGGGTTAGGGGTTAGGGTTCGAGTGTGGTTCAGGGGTTAGAAATTAGGAGTTAGTGTTAGTGTTAGGGTTAGGGGTTAGGGGTTAGTGTTGGTTTAGGGGCTAGGGTTAGATTCAGAGTTAGGGTTAGTGTTAGGGTTAGGGTTAGGTATTATGGTTAGGGTTAGGAATTAGGGTTAGGGTTAGGCTTAAGGGATAGGATTAGGGTAAAGGGTTAAGGCTTAGGGTTAGCATTAGGGATTAGGGTTAGGGTTAAGTGTTAGGGTTTTGGTCTGATTTAAGGGTTAGGGTGAGCGTTAACAGTTAGGGTTAAGGTTAATTGTTAGGATTGGGGGTTAGGCTTAAGGATTCGTATTAGGGTTAGGGTATAAGGGTTAGACTTAAGTCTTATGGTTAGGAACAGGGCTTTTGGTTAGGGATAAGGGTTAGGAGTTAGGGTTACTTTTAGGCATAGGGTAGGATTAGGGGTGAGGGTTAGGGTTAGGGTTAGTGTTAGGGTTGTTGGTAGTGTTAAGGTTAGGGTTAGCAGTTTAGAATTAGGGTTAGGGATTAGGTTTTATGGTTATGGCTAAGATTTAGGGTTAGAATTATGGGATAGGCGTTGGTCTCAGTGTAAGTGTCATGCATTAACTTTAGGAGATGCTGTTAAAGTTAGGGTTACAGTGTGGTCTACATGATAAGGTGAGCAGTAGGATCAGGGTTAGGTGTTACGTTCAAGGTTAGGGTTATATGTTAGGCGTACTTTTTATGCTTAGGGCACGGGCCCTGTCTGCACTAGGCGGGAGGATTAGGGGTCTAGGGTTGTGGCCGAGAACTTTCTCTATCGTACACTGGGTATGGGTCCCTGGGTTTCATGCAGGACACAGTGGCAGAGCCTCTTTTCACGCATGGCATGGGAGGATTGTAGGCTTTCTAAACTCTGAGAAAGCAAGAAGTCTGAGAATTAGATTTAGGGATAGGATTATGGTTAGTGTTAAGGATAAAGTTTAGCATTAGGGTGAGGGCTTAGGGTTAGGGGTTAGAGTTACGGTCAGGGTTAAAGGTTAGTGTTAGGTTTAATGGTTACAGTTAGCTTTAGGGTCAAGTGTTAGGGTTAAGGTTAAGGTTAGGGGTTAGGTTTTGGTACAGGGTAAGGGTTAACTGTTAGGTTTAGGGTTAAAGATTACGATTAGGGTTAGGTTTAAGGGTTAGTGTGAGAGTTAACGGTTAGGGTTAAGGTTAAGTGTTAGGGTTAGTGGTTAAGTTTAGGTTTAAGTGTTCGTGTTAGGTTTAGGGTTAGAGTTAAGTGTTATGGTTAGGGTTTGGGGTTAGGGTTAGGTTTAGAGTTCATCGTTAGGGTTATGTTTAGGCATTAGGGTTATGGGTTAGGATTAGGGTAAGGGTTTAATGTTAGTGTTGGGCGTTAGGTTCAGGGCTTAAGTTTAGGGTTAAGGGTCAGTGTTAGAGTTAGCGTTGGGGCTTAGATTTAGAGGTTATTTTAAGGGCACAGGACCTGTGTAATCTATGGTGAGAAGTGTGCGGAATGGGTCATCGCCACACCACACCATCGTACCCGAGGCCTTGGGCCCAGACCTACATGCAGGTCTCAGGCAGAGCCTCTCCTCACGCATGGCATGGTTTTATTGTAGGCTTGGCTAACTCTGAGAATGGAGGAAGTGTGAGAATTATGGTTATGATTAGGGTTAGGTGTTTGGGGTTAGGGGTTAGTGTTCGCGTGAGGGTTAGGTGTTAGGGATTAGGGGTTAGGGTTAATGTTAGCATTAGGGGTTAACGGTTAGGGTTGGGTTAGGGACTAGGGATAGATTTAGGGTTGGGGTTAGGGTTAGGGTTAGGGTTAGGGGTTAGGGTTAGGGTTAAGAAATAGGATTAGGGTTAAGGGTTAAGGCTTACGGTTAGCATTAAGGGATAGGGTTAGGGTTAAGGGTTAGGGTTATGGTCCGAGTTAAGGGTTAGGGTGAGGGTTAACAGTTAGGGTTAGGGTTATAAGTTAGGGATAGTGTTAGGTTTAAGGTCTAGGGTTAGGGTTAGAGGTAGCTTTACTGCTAAGATTAGGTCTCGGCATTAAGGTAAGGATTAGTGTTAGGGTTAAGGGTTAGGGTTAGGTTTAATTGTTAGGATTAGGATCAGAATTAAGGGTTAGGCTTAGGGTTAGGGGATAGGGTTAGGGTTTAGGGTAAACTTTTAAGGTTATGTTTAGGGATAAGGTTAGGGTTAGCGTTTAAGGTTAGGGTTAGTATTAGGGTTGTTTGTAGGGTTAAGGTAATGTTTAGTGGTTAGAATTAGGGTTAGGGATTAGGGGTTACTGTTATGGCTAGGAGTTAGGGTTAGAATTAAGTGATAGGGGTTGTTCTTAGCATAAGTGTTATGCATTAATGTTAGGATAAGTGGTTAAAGTTAGGTTTACGGTGAGGTTTATGTGTTAAGGTGAGCAATAGGATCAGGGTTAGAATTATGAGTGAGGGGTAGGGTTTTGCTTAGGGTATGGGCCCTGTCTGCCCTAGGAGTGGGATTGAGGGGGATGCGATTGTCACCAGAAACCCACTCTATCGTATGCAGGGTATGGGCCCATGGGTTTCTTGTAGGACACTCTGGCAGAGCCTGATTTCACGCATGGTAAAGGAGGTTTGTAAGCTTTCCAATCTCTAAGAAAGTAAGAAGTCTGAGAATTAGATTTAAGGTTAGGATTATCGTTATGGTTAGGGATGAAGTTTAATCTTAGGGTGAGGGCTTCGGGTAAGGGGATACGGTTAGTTTTAGGGTTAAAAGTTACTGTTAGGTTTAACAGTTACAGTTAGACTTAGGGTTTAGGTTTAGGGTTAGGGTTAAGCTTAGGGGTTATGGTTTGGTACAGGGTTAGGGTTAAGTGTTAGGGTTAGGGTTAAAGATCATGACAAGGGTTAGAGTTAAGGGTTAGTTTGAGTGTTAACAGTAGGGTTAAGGATAACTTTTAGGGTTAGGGGTTAGGATTAGTGTTAGGGCTGAGATTTAGCGGTTAGTTTAAGGGCACACGACCTGTTTAATCTATGGTGAGAGTGGTGCACAGGGTCACTGCGACACAACACCACCGTACGCTGGGCCTTGGGCCAAGACCTACATACAGGACTCAGGTGGAGCCTCTTCTCACGCATGACATGGCTGTATTGTAGGCTTGGTTAACTCTGAGAATGGAAGAAGTGTCAGAAATCGGGTTAGGGCTGGCTGTAGGTGTTTTTAACCCCTAACCCTAACACTAACCCCCTAATCCTAACCCTAACACTAACCCCAAGGTTAAATCTAACCTTAACCCCTACGACAACCCTAACCCTAACCCTAACCCCTCTCACTGTAGAATAAACAGGTCCTGTGCCCTTAAACTAACCACTAAATCTAAGCCCTAACATCAACCCTAACCTCTGACCCTGAGCCTAAAGCCCAACACTAACTCTAAACTCTTACCCTAAAGCTAATCCCTAACCCTAATGCTAACCTCTAAACGTAACCCTAACTGTGAACCCTAAACCTAACCCTAACCTCGAGCGCTAACCATAGCACTTAACTCTAACCCTAAACCTAACATGAACCCTTAATCCTAACACTAACCCTAACCCTAACTCTTAACTTTAACCCTGACTGTTAACCCTCACACTAACCTTTAAACCTAACCTTAATCGTAATCTTTAACCCTAAACCTAATATTTAACCCTAATCCTGTACCAAACCCTAAACCCTAACCTTAAACCTAACCATAAACCTTAACCCTGAACCTAACTGTAATGGTTAAAACTAAGAGTAACCTGTAACGCTACCCGTAACCCCTAACTCTAAGCCTTCACCCTAATACTAACCTTGATCCTTAACCCTAACCCTAAATCTAATTCTCAGTCTTCTTGCTTTCTTAGAGTTTAGAAAGCCTACAATCCTCCCATGCCATGCGTGAAAGGAGGCTCTTCCACTGTGTCCTGAATGAACCGCTGGGACCCATGGCCAGAGTACGATAGAGTGGGTTCCTGGTGACAATCCCAGCCCCCTAACCGCCCCCCCGCCTAATGCAGACAAGGCCCGTGCCCTAAGCATAAACTCTACACCTCACCCAAAACTCTAACCCTGAAAATAACATTTAACCCTGATTCTATTGCTCACCTTAGAATGTAAACCTCACCGTAACCTGAACTTTAACCTCTTATCCTAACGTTAATGCATAACACTTACCCTGAGATTAACCCCTATCCCATAATTCTAACCCTATCTCCTAGTCATAACTGTGACAACTAATCCCTAACCCTAATTCTAAACCACTAACACTAACTGTTACCCTACGTAGTTACTGTTACGGTAACCTACTGTTACCCTAACACTGAACCTAACCCTTACTCCTAACGCCAAAGCTATGGCTAAAAATAATGCTAACCCTTGACCCTTTACCCTAACTCCTAACCCTAACCCTAATCCTAACCACTAAACCCAACCTTAGCTCTTAACCCTAACCCTAAACCTTACCCTGACGCCTAGACCTAACACTAACACTAAACTAACACCTAACCCTAATCATAACCCCTAAAGCTAACCCTAACCCTGAACCCTAAACCTAACCCTAATACTTAATACTAACTATATCCCTAACCCCTAACCCCAACCCTAACCCTAACCGTTAACCCTCACCCTAACCCTTAAACCGGACCCTAACACTAAATCTTAACCCTAAACCTACGCCCAACCCTTAACCATAATCCTATCCCTTAACCCTAAACCTAACCCCTAACCCTAAACCTAACACTAACCCCAATCCTAATTCTAACCATAGCCCTTAATACATCACTACGCCTAACCCCTAACCCTAACCCTAACCCCTAATGCTAACCCTAACACTGAACCCTAAACCTAACCCTATCCCTAACCCTTAAACATAACTCTATCCCTAACCAATAATCCTAAACCTAATCTTTAACCCTCACCCTAGAGCTTAACTCAAACCGTAACCCTAAGCCTAAGCCCCAACCCTAACACTTAACACAAACCCTAAGCCTTAACACTTAACCCCAATCCTATCCTTTAACCCTAACACTAACCCTGATGCCTAATCCTAACCCTAACACTAACCCCAACCATAAATCTAACCCTAGCCCCTAACGCAAAGCTAACCCCTAACCCTAACACTAACCCTAAATCCTAGTACCTAACCACTAAACCTCACTTGAACCCTAACCCCTAACACCAAACCCTTAACCCTAACCATAACCCTATTTCTCACACTACTTCCATTCTCAGAGTTAACCAAGCCTAAAATACAACCATGCAATGCGTGAGTAGAGTTTCCGCATGAGTCCTGCAAGTAGGTCTGGGCCAAAGGCCCAGGATCCGATGGTGTGGTGTCGCATGGAAACATTCTGCACCCTTCTCACCATAGATTACACAGGTCCTGTACCCTTAAACTAACCGCCAAATCAAAGCCCAAACACTGACCCTAACCCCTAACCCTAAACCTAAGCCCTCACCCTCATGCCCAACACTAACACTAAACGCTTACCCTAAACCTAACCCCTAAATGTAACCTTAACCATGAACCCTAAACCTAACCCAAACCCCTAACCCTAACCATAACACTTAACTCTAACCCTAAACCTAACATGAACACTTAACCCTAACCCTAACCCATAAACCTAACACTTAACCTTAACCCTAACCGTTAACCCTCACACTAAACCTTAACCCTAACCCTAATCCTAATCTTTAAGCCTAAACCTAGCACTTAACCCTTACCCTGTACCAAAACCTAACCGCTAATCTTAACCCTAAGCTTAAACCTTAAAGCTTAACCCTAAACCTAACTGTAACTGTTAAACCTAACACTAACCTTTAACCCTGACCCTAACCGAAACCCCTAACCCTAAGCCCTCACCATAACAGTAACCTATATTGCTAACCCTAACCCTAATCCTAGCCCTAAATTTAATTCTCAGACTTCTTGCTTTCTCAGAGTTTACAAAGCCTACAATCCTCCCATGCCATGTGTAGAAGGAGGCTCGGCCACTGTGTCCGGCATGAAACCAAGGGGCCCATACCCAGCGTATGATAGAGTGGCTTCCGGCATCTATCCCAGCCCTCTAAGCCCCCTCCTAGAGCAGAGAGGGCTCGTGATATAAGCATAAACACTACCCCTCACCCATAACCCTAACCCTGAACATCACAGCTCACCCTGATACTATTGCTCACCTTAACACATCAACCTCACCATAACTCTAACTTGAACCCGTTATCCTAATGTTAATGCATAAGACTTACCCTAAGAACAACCCCTATCCGTTAATTCTAACCCTAACTCCTAGCCACAATTGTAACACCTAATCCCTAAGGCTAATTCAAAACTGCTAAACATTACCTTATCTCTACAAACTAACCCTAACCCTAACCGCTAACCCTAACCGTACACCTAAAAATAACCGTAACACTTGACACTTAACCCTAACCCTTAACCCTGATCGTAATCCTAACAATTAAACCTAACCCTAACTCTTAAGCCTAACACTAACACGTACCCTAATGCCTAGACCTAACCCTAAGAGTAAACGTAACCCCTAACCCTAACCCTAATCCCTAATGCTAACCCTAACACTGAACCCTAATCCTAAGCCTTAAACCTAACTCTATCCTTAACCCATAACCCTAGCCCTAACCGTTAACCCCACACTAACCCTTAACTCGAACTGTAACCCTAACCCTTAAAACTAAACCTAACACTTAACGCTAACCCTAAGCCTTAACGCTTAACCCTTATCCTATCCCTTAACCCTAACCCCTAATGCTAACCCTAACCCCACTCTAAATCTAACCCTAGCCCCTAACCCAACCCTAACCCCTAAGCCCTAACCCTATCACTAAACCCAACACCTACTCCCTAACCCCTAATCCTCACTCGAAGCTTAAGCCCTAACCCTAAGCCCTCTCCCTGACTAATCTTCATCCCTAACCCTAACCATAATCCTAACCCTAAATCTAATTCTCAGACTTCTTGCTATCTCAGAGTTTTAAAAGCCTACAATTCTCCAAAGCCATGCGTGAAAGCTGGCTCTGCCACAGTGTCCTGCATGAAACCCAGGAGCCCATACACTGCGTACGATAGAGTGGGTTCCCGGGGACAATCACAGCCCCCTAACTCCCCCTGCTAGTGCTGACAGGGCCCATGCCCTAAGCAAAAACCCTGCACCTCACCCATAACCCTAACCCTGAACATAACACCTAACCCTGATGTTATTGTTCACCTTAACACGTAAACCTCACTGTAACCCTAACTTTAATTCCTATCCTAATGTTATTGCATAACACTTACCCTAAGAACAAACCCTATCCCTTAATTCTAAGCCTAACTCCTAGCATAACCGTAACACCTAATCCCTAACCTTAATTCTAAACTGCTAAACATTACCTTCACCCTACAAACAACCCTAACACTAACCCTAACTCTAACCGCTAACCCTAACCCTAACCATTACCCTGATCATAATCCTAACAATTAAACCTAACCCTAATTCTTAACCCTAACACGAACCATTACCATAATGCCTAGACCTAACCCTAACTGTAACCCTAACCCCTAACCCTAACCCTAACCGCTAATGCTAACCCTAACCCCGAACCCTAAACCTAACCCTAACCCTATCCCTTAAACCTATTACTATCCCTAAACCATTACCCTAATCGCAACTGTTAACCCTCACTCTCACCCTTAACTTGGACCAAAACCCTAACCCTTAACCCTAACCTTAACCCTTACTGCTAATCTTAAGCCTTCACCCTTTACCTTAATCCTATCTTGTAAGCCTAACCCTAACGCTGACCCCTAACCCACCTGAACATTAACCCTAAACCTAAATCTAACGCTAGCCCCTTACAAAAACCTAACACCTAACCCCTGACACACTAATCCTAACTTCTAATTCCTAACCACTAACCTTCACTCAAACCCAAACCTCTAACCCCAAACACATAACCCTAACCATAACCCTAATTCTCACACTTCCTTCGTTCTCAGAGTTGATCAAGCCTACAATAGAGCCATGCCACGAGTGAGAAGAGGCTCTGCCTCAGTCCTGCATGTAGGTCTGGGCCCAAGGCCCAGGTACGATGGTGTGGTCTTGAGGCGACCCAGTCTGCACCCTTCCCACCATAGATTAAACAGAGCATGTGCCCTTAAACGAACCACTAAATCTAAGCCCTAACACTAAACCTAAATCCTAACCCTAAACCTCGGCCCTTATCCTAACGCCCAACAGTAACACTAAACACTCACCGTAAACTTAACCCGTAACCCGAACCCCTAAATGTAACCCTAACCATGAACCCTAAACCTAACCCTAACCTCTAGCCATAACCATAACACTTAACTCTAAACCTAAATGTTACACGAAGCCTTATTCCTAACCCTAACCCAACCCTAACACTTAATCTTGACCCTTACCATTAACCCTCACACTAACCCTTAACCCTAACCCTAATCCTAATCTTTAACCATAAAGCTAACACTGAAGCCTAACCCTGTGCCAAACGATAAAACCAAACCTTAACCCTAACCCTGAAACTTAACCGTAAACGTAACTGTAACTGTTAAAAATAACACGAACCTTTAACCCTAACCCCTAACCCTAAGAGCCCACCCTAACACTAATCTTCCTCGCTAAACATTACCATAATCCTACCCCTAAATCTAATTCTCAGACTTCTTGCTATCTCAGAGTTTAGAAAACCTACAATCCTCCCATGACATGAGTAAAAGGGGGCTCTGCCACTGTGTCCTGCATGAAACCCAGGAGCCCATACACAGCGTATGATACAGTGCGTTCCCGGGCACAATCCCATCCCCCTAACCCCCGCCCCCCGCCCAGTGGAGACAGGGCCCGTACGCTAAGTATAAACACTACCCCTAACAGATAACCCTCACCCTGAATATAACACCTGACCCTGATCCTATTGCTCACCTTAAAACATAAACCTCCCCGTAACCCTAACTTATCCCCTTATCTTAACGTTAATGTATAACACCCTGAGAAGAGGCCCCATCCCATAATTCTAATCCTAATCCCCACCCATAACCATAACACCTCATCCCTAATTCTAAAATGCCAACCCTACCTTCACCCTACCAACAACCCTAACCCTAATCCTAATCTCTAACCCTAAGCCCTCACCCTATCACTAATCTTCATCACTAAACCATATCATAATCCTAACCCTAAATCTAATTCTCAGACTTCTTGCTTTCTCAGAGTTTTGAAAGCCTACAATCCTACTAAGCCATGCATGAAAGCCCGCTCTGCCACAGTGTCCTGCATGAAACCCAGAGGCCCATACACAGCGTACGATAGAGTGGGTTCCCAGCGACCACAACAGACCCCTAACTTCGATTCCTAGGGCATACAGGGCCCGTGCCCTAAGCATAAACACTACCCCTCACCCATAACCCTAACCCAGAACATAACACCTAACCCTGATCCTACTGCTCACCTTAACACGTAAACCTCACCATAACCCTAAGTTTAACCCCATATTGTAACGTTAATGCATGACACCCTGAGAACAAGCCCTATACTGTAATGCTAACCCTAACTCATAGCCATAACCATAACACCTAATCTCTAATTCTGAAACGCCAACCCTAACCTTAACCCTACCAACAACACTAACACTAACCCTAACCCCTTACGCTAACCCTACGCCTAAAAATAACCCTAACCGTTGATCCTTAGTCATAACCCCTAACCTTAACGCTAACCCTTAACCCTAATCCCAATCCTAACAATTAAACATAACCCTAACTCTTAACCCTAACTCTAACCTTTACCTTAATGCCTAGAGTTCTAACCCCAACACTGACCTACAGTTAGAAGTAACACAAACCCCTAATGATAACCTTAAACCTGAACAATAAACCTAATCCTTAACCCTAACCCCCTAACGGTTAACCCTCACCCTAACCCTTAACCCTGACCCTAACCCTAAACCTGAACCCTAACCCTGAACCCTAACCCTTAGCCTAACCCGTAACCCTAACCCTAGCCATTAACCCTAACCGCTAACCATAACACTAACCCCAACCCTAAACCTAACCCTGGTCCCCTAACCCAGAATTAACACCGAACCCGTAACACTAACTCTACCCCTAACCACTAGCACCTAACCCTGACTCAAAACCTAACCCCTAACTCGAAACCCCTAACCCCAAACCTAACCCTAATTCTCACACTACTTCCATTCCCAGAGTGAAGCAAGCCTACAATACAGACATGCCATGTGTGAGATGAGGCTCCACCTGAGTTCTGCATGTAAGTTTTGTCCCAAGTCCCAGGGAATGATGTTGTGCTTTCATGGTGACTCTGACCGCACCCCTCTCACCTTAGATTAACCAAGTCCTGTGCCCTTAAATTGACCTCTAAATCTGAGCTCTACCACGAACCCTAACGACTGACCCTGAACCTAAGCCCCGAGCCTAAAGCCCAACACTAACACTAAACCCTTACCCTAAACCTAATCCCTAACCCTAATGCTAACCCCTAAACGTAACCCTAACCGTGAACAGTAAACCTAACCCTAACCTCTAACACAAACCCTAACACATAACTCTAACCCTAAAACTTACCCTAACCCTTAACCCTAAACCTAAACCCTACCGTAACTCTTAACCTTAACCCCAACCGTTAACTCTCACGCTAACCTTTAATCCTAATCCTAATCCTAATCTTCAACCCTAAACCTAACACTTAACCCTAACCCTGTACCAAACACTAACCCCTCATCTTAACCCTAACCGTAAACCTCAACCATAAACCGAACTGTAACCGTTAAACCTAAGAAAAACCTTTAATACTAACCCTAATCCCTAACCCTAAGCTCTCACACTAACACTAAACTTCATCCTTAACCCTAACCAGAATCCTAACCCTAAATCTAATTCTCAGACTTCTTGCTTTCTTAGAGTTTAGAAAGCCTGCAATCCTCCCATGCCATGCGTTAAAGGAGGTTCTACCACTGTGTCCTGTATGAAACCCACGGGCCCATACCCAGAGTACGATACAGTGGGTTCCTGGTGACAATCCCAGTCCCTAACCTCCCCCACCGCCTAATGCAGACAGGGCCCGTGCGCTAAGCATAAACAATACCTTTAACAGGTAACCCTAACCCTGAACATAACACCTAACCCTGTTCCTATTTCTCCCCTTAACACGTAAACCTCACTGTGAGCCTAACTGTAACCTCTTATCGTAACGTTCATGCATAACCCATTTCCTGAGAACAACCCCTATCCCATAATTCTAACCCTATCTCCTGGTCATAACTGTAAGACCTGATCCCTAACCCTAATTCTAAACTGCTAACCCTAACCGTAACCCTACCTACAACCATAACACTGACAGTAACCCTTACTTCTAACCCCAACGCTATGCCTAACAAAAGCCCTAACCCTTCACCCTTCACCCTAACCCGTAAGCCTTACCCTAACCCTTAACCCTAATCCTAATCCTAACGATTAAACCTAACCGTAGCTCTTAAAGCTAACCCTAAACCTTACCCTCAAGACTAGACCTAACCCTGACACTAACCTAACATCTAACCCTAACCATAACCCCTAAAGCTAACCCTAACCCTGAATCCTAAACCTAACCCTAACACTGAACCCTCACTATATCCCCAAACTCTAAGCCTAATCCTAAACGTTAACCCTCACCCTAACACTTAAACTGGACCATAACACTAAACATTAACCCTAACACTAAACTTTAACCCTAAACCTAAGCCCAACCCTTAACCCTATTCCTATCCTTTTACCCTAAAACTAAACCCTAAACCTAACCCTAACACTAACCCCAAACCTAACTCTAACCATACCTCTTCATAAAACACTAACTCCTAACCCCTAACCCTAACACTAACCATAAACCCTAATTGCTAACCCTTAACCCTAAGGCTTAAGCTTTACCCTAACTGTTAGCCCTCACCCTAACCCTTAACACTGACCCTAACATTAACCTTTAACTCTAAGCCTAACCCTTATCCCTAACAGTAAGGGAAACCCTTAACGCTAACATTATCCCTTAACCCTAAGCCTAACACTACGGCTAAAAATAACCCTAACCTTTGATCCTTAAACCTAACCCCTAACACTTACTTTAACGCCAAACCCTAACCCTAATCCTAAGCATTAAACCTAACCCTATCTCTTAATCCTAACCCTAGCCCTTACCCTAACGCCTAGATCTAACCCTAAATCTAACCTACAACCTAATCCTAACCTTAAGCCATAATGCTAACTCTAACCCTGAACCCTAAACCTACCCGTAACCCTTAACACTAACCCTATCCGTAACCCTTAACCCTGACCCTAACCATTACCCGCACCCAAACATTTAACCCTGACCCTAACCCTAATCTTTAACGATAACCCTAACACTAAACCCTAACCCTAAGCCCAACACTTAACCCGAATCCTATCCCTTAACCCTAAGCCTAACCCTAACCCCTAACCCTAAACCTAACACTAAACCCAACCCTAAACCTAACCCTAGCTCCTATCCCAACCCTAAGACCTAACCTTTAATGCTAACAGTAACTCTAACTACTAATCCCTCACCCCTAACCCTCCCTCTAACCCTAAACCCCTAACCCCAAACCCCTAACCCTAAACTTAACCCTAATTCTCACACCTCTTCCATTCTCAGCCTTAAGCAAACCTACAATACAGCCATGCCATTCCTGAGATGAGGCTCTGCCTGTGGCCCACATGTAGGTCTGGGCCAAATACAAAGGGTACGATGGTGTGGTGTCACAGCGACCTGTCCACACCCTTCTCACCATAGATTAAACAAGTCCTGTGCCCTTATACTAACAGATAAATCTCAGCCCTAACACTAATACTAACCCCTAACCGTAAACATAAGCTCGGACTGTAACGCCGAACACTAACTCTAAAACCTTACCTTAAACCTGACCACTAACCCTAACACTAACTGCTAAACATAACCCTAACCATGAATCCTAAACCTAACCCTAACCTCTACCCGTAACCACAACACTTAACTCTAACCCTAAAGGTTACATGAAGCCTTATTCCTAACCCTAACCCCACCCTAACCCATAATATTGACCCTTACCATTAACCCTCACACTAACCCTTAACCGTGACTCTAATCCTAATCTTTAACCATAAAGCTAACACTGAAGCCTAACCCTGTGCCAAACGCTAGACCCAAACATAAACCCTAACCCTCAAACTGAACCGTAAACCTAACTGTAACTGTTAAACCTAACACTAACATTTAACCCTAACCCCTAACCCTAAGACGCCACCCTAACACGAATCTTGATCCCTAAACATTACCATAATCCTACCCCTAAATCTAACTCTCAGAGTTCTTGCTTTCTCACAGTTAAGAAAGCCTACAATCCTCCCATGCCATGAGTAAAAGGGGGCTCTGCCACTGTGTCCTGCATGAAACCCAGGAGCCCATACCCAGCGTATGATAGAGTGGATTCCCGGGGACAATCCAATCGCTATAATCCCCGCCCGCCGCCAAGTACATACAGGGCCCGTGCCCTAAGTATAATCAATACCCCTAACAGATTACCCTCACCCTGAACATAACACCTAACCCTGATCTTATTGCTAACCTTAAAACATAAACCTCCCCATAACCCTAACTTATCCCCTTATCTTAACGTTAATGCATAACACACTGAGAAGAAGCCCTATCCCATAATTCTAATCCTATCACCTGGTCATAACCGTAACACCTCATTCCTATTTCTAAAATGCCAACCCTAGCTTTCACCCTACCAAAAACCCTAACCCTAACCCAAAAACCTAACCCTAAGACCTCACCCTATCACTAATCTTGATCCCTAAACCGTACCGTAATCCTAACCCGAAATCTAATTCTCAGACTTCTTGCTTTCTCAGAGTTTTGAAAGCCTACAATCCTATTAAGCCATGCATGAAAGCCGGCTCTGCCACAGTGTCCTGCATGAAACCCAGAGGCCCATACACTGCGTATGATAGAGTGGGTTCCCAGCGACCATCACAGACCCCTAATTTCGCCTTCTAGTGCATACAGGGCCTGTGACCTAAGCATAAACCCTACCCTCACCCATAACCCTAACCCAGAACATAACACCTAACCCTGATCCTACTGCTCACTTTAACACGTAAACCTCACTGTAACCCTAACTTTAACCCCTTATCTTAACGATAATGCATGACACCCTGAGAACAAGCCCTATACCGTAATTCTAACCCTAACTCCTAGCCGTAACCATAACACCTAATCCCTAATTCTGAAACGCCAACCCTAACCTTAACCCTACCAACAACACTAACACTAACCCTAAACCCTTACCCTAATCCTACGCCTAAAAATAACCATAAGCACTGATCCTTAGTGATAACCCCTAAACCTTAACCCTAACCCTTAACGCTAATCCCAATCCTAACCATTAAACGTAACCCTAACTCTTAACGCTAACCGTAACCTTTACCCTAATGCCTAGAGATCTAACCCCAACACTGACCTACAGTTAACACTAACCCTAACACCTAATGCTAATTTTAAACCTGAACCATAAACCTAACCCTTAACCCTAACCCTATCCCTAACCCCCTAACCCTAACCCTAACTGTTAAGCCTCACCCTAACCCTTAACCCTGACTCTAACCCTAAACCTTAACCCTAACCCTAAGCCTAACCCTTAACCCTAACCCTATCCCTTAACCCTGACACCTAAAGCTAACACTAACCCCAACCCTAAACCTAACCCTGGCCCCCAAACCCAGACCTAACACCTAACACCTAACACTAACTCTAACACTAACCACTAATCCCTAGCACCTGACCCTGACTCGAAACCTAACCCTTAACTAGAAACCCCTAACCCCAACCCTAACCATAATTCTCACACTACTTCCATTCCCGAGTGAAGCAAGCCTACAATACAGCCATGCCATGTGTGAGATGAGGCTCCGCCTGAGTCCTGCATGTAGGTCCTCTCCCAAGGCCCAGGGAATGATGTTGTGCTTTCGTGGTGACTCCGACCGCACCCCTCTCACCGTAGATTAACCAGGTCCTGTGCCCTTCAACTGACCGCTAAAGCTAAGCCCTACCACCAACGCTAACCCCTGACCCTGAACCTAAGCCCCGAGCCTAAAGCCCAACATTAACTCTAGACCCTTACCCTAAACCTAATCCCTAACCCTAATGCTAACCCCTAAACCCAACCCTAACCGTGAACAGTAAACCTAACCCTAACCCCTAACACAAACCATAGCCCATAACTCTAACCCTAAATCTAACCCTAAGCCTAATCGTAAACCCTAACTCTTAACCTTAACCCTAAGCGTTAACTCTCACGCTAACCTTTAATCCTAACCCTAATCCTAATCTTCAACCCTAAACCTAACACTTAACCCTAAACGTCTACCAAACCCTAACCCCTCATCTTAACCCTAACCGTAAACCTCAACCCTAAACCGAACTGTAACCGTTAAACCTAAGAGTAACCTTTAACCCTCACCCTAATCCCTAACCTTAAGCCCTCACCCTCACACTAAACTTCATCCTTAACCCTAACCAGAATCCTAACCCTAAATCTAATTCTCAGACTTCTTTCTTCCTCAGAGTTTAGAAAGCCTGCAATCCTCCCATGCCATGCGTGAAAGGAGGCTCTACCACTGGGTCCTGCATGAAACCCACGGGCCCATACCCAGAGTATGATAGAGTGGGTTCCCGGGTACAATCCCAGCCCCCTAAACTCCCCCCGACAGCCTATGGCAGACAGGGCCCGTGCGCTAAGCAGAAACAATACCTTTAACAGATAACCCTAACCCTGAACATAACACCCAACCCTGTTCCTATTTCTCCCCTTAACAAGTAAACCTGACCGTGAGCCTAACTTTAACCTCTTATCCTAACGTTAATGCATAACCCATTCCCTGAGAACAACCCCTATCCCATAATTCTAACCCTATCTCCTAGTCATCACTGGAACACCTAATCCCTAACCCGAATTCTAAACCGCTAACCCTAACCGGAACCCTACCTACAACCCTAACACTGACAGTAACTCTTACTTCTAACCCCAACGCTATGCCTAACAAAAACCCTAACCCTTCACCCTAACCCCTAAGCCTTATCCTAACCCTTAACCCTAATCCTAATCCTAACCATTAATCCTAAGCCTAGCTCTTAAAGCTAACCCTAAACCTTACCCTCATGACTAGACCTAACCCTGACACTAACCTAACACCTAACCCTAACCAGAACCCCTAAAGCTAACCCTGAACCCTATCCCTAACCCTAGCAGTAAACTTTAACCCTAAACCTAAGCCCAACCCATAACCCTAATCCTATCCTTTTACCCTAAAACTAACCCCTAAACCTAACCCCTATACCTAACCCTAACTCTCACCCCAATCCGAATTCTAACCATACCCCATCATAAAACACTAACTCCTAACCTCTAACCCTAACACTAACCAAAAACCCTAATCGCTAATCCCTAACCCTAACACTTAACCTTTACCCTAACCGTTAACCCTCACCCTAATTCTTAACACTGACCCTAACCTTAACCTTTAACTCTAAGCCTAACCCTTAACCCTACAGTAAGGAAGACCCTTAATGCTAATGGTATCCCTTATCCCTAACCCTAACACTACAGCTAAAAATAACCCTAACCTTTGATCCTTAAACCTAACCCCTAACACGTACTTTAACCCCAAACCCTAACCCTAATCCTAAGCGTTAAACCGAACCCTATCTCTTAACCCTAACCCTAGCCCTTACCCTAACGCCTAGTTCTAACCCTTAATCTAACCTCCCGCCTAATCCTAACCTTAAGCCCTAATGCTAACGCTAACCCTGAACCCTAAAGCTACCCGTAACCCTTAACACTAACCCTATCCGTAAACCTTAACCCTGACCCTAACCATTACCCGCACCCAAGCATTTAACCCTGACCCTAACCCTAATCCTTAATGATAACCCTAACACTAAACCCTAACCCTAAGCCCAACACTTAACCCTAATCCTATCCCTTAACCCTAACCCTAACCCTAACCCTAATGCTAACCCCTAAACGTAACCCTAACCGTGACCAGTAAACCTAACCCTAACCTCTAACACACACCATAGCACATAACTCTAACCCTAAAACTAACCCTAACCCTAACCCTAACCCCTAACTCTTAACCTTAACCCTAAGCGTTAACTCTCACGCTAACCTTTAATCCTAACCCTAGTCCTAATCTTCAACCCTAAACCTAACACTTAACCCTAACCCTGTACCAAACCCTAACCCCTCATCTTAACCCTAACCTTAAACCTCAACCCTAAACCAAAGTGTAACCGTTAAATCTAAGAGTAACCTTTAACCCTCACCCTAATCCCTAACCCTAAGCCCTCACCCTAACACTAAACTTCATCCTTAACCCTAACCATAATCCTAACCCTAAATCTAATTCTCAGACTTCTTGCTTTCTTAGAGTTTAGAAAGCCTGCAATCCTCCCATGCCATGCGTGAAAGGAGGCTCTGCCACAGTGTCCTGCATGAAACCCAGAGGCCCATACACTGCGTGCGGTAGAGTGGGTTCCCAGCGACCATCACAGACACCTAACTTTGCCTCCTAGGGCATACAGGGCCCGTGCCCTAAGCATAAACCCTACCCCTCACCCATAAGCCTAACCCAGAACATAACACCTAACCCTGATCCTACTGCTCACCTTAACAGCTAAACCTCACCATAACCCTAACTTTAACCCCATATCTTAACGTTAATGCATGACACCCTGAGAACAAGCCCTATACCGTCATTCTAACCCTAACTCCTAGCTATAACCGTAACACCTAATCCCTAATTCTGAAACGCCAACCCTAACCTTAACCCGACCAACAACACTAACACTAACCCTAAACCCTTACCCTAACCCTACGCCTAAAAGGAACCCTAACCGTTGATCCTTAGTCATAACCCCTAACCTTAACCCTGACCCTTAACCCTATTCCCAATCCTAACCATTAAACATAACCCTAACTCTTAACCCTAACCCTAACCTTTACCCTAATGCCTAGAGATCTAACCCCAACACTGACCTACAGTTAACATTAACCCCAACCCCTAATGCTAACCTTAAACCTGAACCAAGCTCCTAACCCTTAACCCTAACACTATCCCTAACCCATAAGCCTAACCCCAACTGTTAACCCTCTAACCCTCACCCTAAATCCTAACCCTATCCCTTAACCCTAACCCCTAACCCTAACCCTAACTCCAACCCTAAACCTTACCCTGGCCCCCTAACCCAGACTTAACACCTTACCCCTAACACTAACTCTAACCCTAACCACTAATCCCTAGCACCTAACCCTGACTCGAAACCTAACCCCTAACACGAAAAACCCTAACCCCAACCCCAACCCTAATTCTCACACTACTTCCATTCCCAGAGTGAAGCAAGCCTACAATACAGCCGTGCCATGTGTGAGATGAGGACCGCCTGAGTCCTGCATGTAGGTCCTCTCCCAAGGCCCAGGGAATGATGTTGTGCTTTCGTGGTGACTCCGACCGCACCCCTCTCACCGTAGATTAACCAGGTCCTGTGCCCTTCAACTGACCGCTAAAGCTAAGCCCTACCACCAACGCTAACCCCTGACCCTGAACCTAAGCCCCGAGCCTAAAGCCCAACATTAACTCTAGACCCTTACCCTAAACCTAATCCCTAACCCTAATGCTAACCCCTAAACCCAACCCTAACCGTGAACAGTAAACCTAACCCTAACCCCTAACACAAACCATAGCACATAACTCTAACCCTGAATCTAACCCTAAGCCTAACCGTAAACCCTCACTCTTAACCTTAACCCTAAGCGTTAACTCTCACGCTAACCTTTAATCCTAACCCTAATCCTAATCTTCAACCCTAAACCTAACACTTAACCCTAAACGTCTACCAAACCCTAACCCTTCATCTTAACCCTAACCGTAAACCTCAACCCTAAACCGAACTGTAACCGTGAAACCTACGAGTAACCTTCAACCCTCACCCTAATCCCTAACCTTAAGCCCTCACCCGAACACTAAACTTCATCCTTAACCCTAACCATAATCCTAACCCTAAATCTAATTCTCAGCCTTCTTGCTTTCTTAGAGTTTAGAAAGCCTGCAATCCTCCCATGCCATGTGTGAAAGGAGGCTCTACCACTGGGTCCTGCATGAAACCCACGGGCCCATACCCAGAGTATGATAGAGTGGGTTCCCGGGTACAATCCCAGCCCCCTAAACTCCCCCCGCCCGCCTAATGCAGACAGGGCCCGTGCGCTAAGCATAAACAATACCTTTAACAGATAACCCTAACCCTGAACATAACACCCAACCCTGTTCCTATTTCTCCCCTTAACAAGTAAACCTGACCGTGAGCCTAACTTTAACCTCTTATCCTAACGTTAATGCATAACCCATTCCCTGAGAACAACCCCTATCCCATAATTCTAACCCTATCTCCTAGTCATCACTGGAACACCTAATCCCTAACCCGAATTCTAAACCGCTAACCCTAACCGGAACCCTACCTACAACCCTAACACTGACAGTAACCCTTACTTCTAACCCCAACGCTATGCCTAACAAAAACCCTAACCCTTCACCCTAACCCCTAAGCCTTACCCTAACCCTTAACTCTAATCCTAATCCTAACCATTAATCCTAAGCCTAGCTCTTAAAGCTAACCCTAAACCTTACCCTCACGACTAGACCTAACCCTGACACTAACCTAACACCTAACACTAACCAGAACCCCTAAAGCTAACCCTGAACCCTATCCCTAACCCTAGCAGTAAATTTTAACCCTAAACCTAAGCCCAACCCATAACCCTAATCCTATCCTTTTACCCTAAAACTAACCCCTAAACCTAACCCCTATACCTAACCCTAACTCTCACCCCAATCCGAATTCTAACCATACCCCATCATAAAACACTAACTCCTAACCTCTAACCCTAACACTAACCAAAAACCCTAATCGCTAATCCCTAACCCTAACACTTAACCTTTACCCTAACCGTTAACCCTCACCCTAATTCTTAACACTGACCCTAACCTTAACCTTTAACTCTAAGCCTAACCCTTAACCCTACAGTAAGGAAGACCCTTAATGCTAATGGTATCCCTTATCCCTAACCCTAACACTACAGCTAAAAATAACCCTAACCTTTGATCCTTAAACCTAACCCCTAACACGTACTTTAACCCCAAACCCTAACCCTAATCCTAAGCGTTAAACCGAACCCTATCTCTTAACCCTAACCCTAGCCCTTACCCTAACGCCTAGTTCTAACCCTTAATCTAACCTCCCGCCTAATCCTAACCTTAAGCCCTAATGCTAACGCTAACCCTGAACCCTAAAGCTACCCGTAACCCTTAACACTAACCCTATCCGTAAACCTTAACCCTGACCCTAACCATTACCCGCACCCAAGCATTTAACCCTGACCCTAACCCTAATCCTTAATGATAACCCTAACACTAAACCCTAACCCTAAGCCCAACACTTAACCCTAATCCTATCCCTTAACCCTAACCCTAACCCTAACCCTAATGCTAACCCCTAAACGTAACCCTAACCGTGAACAGTAAACCTAACCCTAACCTCTAACACACACCATAGCACATAACTCTAACCCTAAAACTAACCCTAACCCTAACCCTAACCCCTAACTCTTAACCTTAACCCTAAGCGTTAACTCTCACGCTAACCTTTAATCCTAACCCTAGTCCTAATCTTCAAACCTAAACCTAACACTTAACCCTAACCCTGTACCAAACCCTAACCCCTCATCTTAACCCTAACCTTAAACCTCAACCCTAAACCAAAGTGTAACCGTTAAATCTAAGAGTAACCTTTAACCCTCACCCTAATCCCTAACCCTAAGCCCTCACCCTAACACTAAACTTCATCCTTAACCCTAACCATAATCCTAACCCTAAATCTAATTCTCAGACTTCTTGCTTTCTTAGAGTTTAGAAAGCCTGCAATCCTCCCGTGCCATGCGTGAAAGGAGGCTCTGCCACAGTGTCCTGCATGAAACCCAGAGGCCCATACACTGCGTGCGGTAGAGTGGGTTCCCAGCGACCATCACAGACACCTAACTTTGCCTCCTAGGGCATACAGGGCCCGTGCACTAAGCATAAACCCTACCCCTCACCCATAAGCCTAACCCAGAACATAACACCTAACCCTGATCCTACTGCTCACCTTAACAGCTAAACCTCACCATAACCCTAACTTTAACCCCATATCTTAACGTTAATGCATGACACCCTGAGAACAAGCCCTATACCGTCATTCTAACCCTAACTCCTAGCTATAACCGTAACACCTAATCCCTAATTCTGAAACGCCAACCCTAACCTTAACCCGACCAACAACACTAACACTAACCCTAAACCCTTACCCTAACCCTACGCCTAAAAGGAACCCTAACCGTTGATCCTTAGTCATAACCCCTAACCTTAACCCTGACCCTTAACCCTATTCCCAATCCTAACCATTAAACATAACCCTAACTCTTAACCCTAACCCTAACCTTTACCCTAATGCCTAGAGATCTAACCCCAACACTGACCTACAGTTAACACTAACCCCAACCCCTAATGCTAACCTTAAACCTGAACCAAGCTCCTAACCCTTAACCCTAACACTATCCCTAACCCCTAAGCCTAACCCCAACTGTTAACCCTCTAACCCTCACCCTGAATCCTAACCCTATCCCTTAACCCTAACCCCTAACCCTAACCCTAACTCCAACCCTAAACCTTACCCTGGCCCCCTAACCCAGACTTAACACCTTACCCCTAACACTAACTCTAACCCTAACCACTAATCCCTAGCACCTAACCCTGACTCGAAACCTAACCCCTAACACGAAAAACCCTAACCCCAACCCCAACCCTAATTCTCACACTACTTCCATTCCCAGAGTGAAGCAAGCCTACAATACAGCCGTGCCATGTGTGAGATGAGGACCGCCTGAGTCCTGCATGTAGGTCCTCTCCCAAGGCCCAGGGAATGATGTGGTGCTTTCGTGGTGACTCTGACCGCACCCCTCTCACCGTAGATTAACCAGGTCCTGTGCCCTTCAACTGACCGCTAAAGCTAAGCCCTACCACCAACGCTAACCCCTGACCCTGAACCTAAGCCCCGAGCCTAAAGCCCAACATTAACTCTAGACCCTTACCCTAAACCTAATCCCTAACCCTAATGCTAACCCCTAAACCCAACCCTAACCGTGAACAGTAAACCTAACCCTAACCCCTAACACAAACCATAGCACATAACTCTAACCCTAAATCTAACCCTAAGCCTAACCGTAAACCCTCACTCTTAACCTTAACCCTAAGCGTTAACTCTCACGCAAACCTTTAATCCTAACCCTAATCCTAATCTTCAACCCTAAACCTAACACTTAACCCTAAACGTCTACCAAACCCTAACCCTTCATCTTAACCCTAACCGTAAACCTCAACCCTAAACCGAACTGTAACCGTTAAACCTAAGAGTAACCTTCAACCCTCACCCTACTCCCTAACCTTAAGGCCTCACCCGAACACTAAACTTCATCCTTAACCCTAACCATAATCCTAACCCTAAATCTAATTCTCAGCCTTCTTGCTTTCTTAGAGTTTAGAAAGCCTGCAATCCTCCCATGCCATGTGTGAAAGGAGGCTCTACCACTGGGTCCTGCATGAAACCCACGGGCCCATACCCAGAGTATGATAGAGTGGGTTCCCGGGTACAATCCCAGCCCCCTAAACTCCCCCCGCCCGCCTAATGCAGACAGGGCCCGTGCCCTAAGCATAAACAATACCTTTAACAGATAACCCTAACCCTGAACATAACACCCAACCCTGTTCCTATTTCTCCCCTTAACAAGTAAACCTCACCGTGAGCCTAACTTTAACCTCTTATCCTAACGTTAATGCATAACCCATTCCCTGAGAACAACCCCTATCTCATAATTCTAACCCTATCTCCTAGTCATCACTGGAACACCTAATCCCTAACCCGAATTCTAAACCGCTAACCCTAACCGGAACCCTACCTACAACCCTAACACTGACAGTAACCCTTACTTCTAAACCCAACGCTATGCCTAACAAAAACCCTAACCCTTCACCCTAACCCCTAAGCCTTACCCTAACCCTTAACCCTAATCCTAAGCCTAACCATTAATCCTAAGCCTAGCTCTTAAAGCTAACCCTAAACCTTACCCTCAGGACTAGACCTAACCCTGACACTAACCTAACACCTAACCCTAACCAGAACCCCTAAAGCTAACCCTGAACCCTATCCCTAACCTTAGATGTAAACTTTAACCCTAAACCTAAGCCCAACCCATAATCCTAATCCTATCCTTTTACCCTAAAACTAACCCCTAAACCTAACCCCTATACCTAACCCTAACTCTAACCCCAATCCTAATTCTAACCATACCCCTTCATAAAACACTCACTCCTAACCTCTAACCCTAACACTAACGAAAAACCCTAATCGCTAATCCCTAACGCTAACGCTTAACCTTTACCCTAACGGTTAACCCTCACCCTAATTCTTAACACTGACCCTAACCTTAACCTTTAACTCTAAGCCTAACCCTTAACCCTACAGTAAGGAAGACCCTTAATGCTAATGGTATCCCTTATCCCTAACCCTAACACTACAGCTAAAAATAACCCTAACCTTTGATCCTTAAACCTAACCCCTAACACGTACTTTAACCCCAAACCCTAACCCTAATCCTAAGCGTTAAACCTAACCCTATCTCTTAACCCTAACCCTAGCCCTTACCCTAACGCCTAGTTCTAACCCTAAATCTAACCTCCCGCCTAATCCTAACCTTAAGCCCTAATGCTAACGCTAACCCTGAACCCTAAAGCTACCCGTAACCCTTAACACTAACCCTATCCGTAAACCTTAACCCTGACCCTAACCATTACCCGCACCCAAGCATTTAACCCTCACCCTAACCCTAATCCTTAATGATAACCCTAACACTAAACCCTAACCCTAAGCCCAACACTTAACCTTAATCCTATCCCTTAACCCTAACCCTAACCCTAACCCTAATGCTAACCCCTAAACGTAACCCTAACCGTGACCAGTAAACCTAAACCTAACCTCTAACACACACCATAGCACATAACTCTAACCCTAAAACTAACCCTAACCCTAACCCTAACCCTAAACCCTAACTCTTAACCTTAACCCTAAGCGTTAACTCTCACGCTAACCTTTAATCCTAACCCTAGTCCTAATCTTCAACCCTAAACCTAACACTTAACCCTAACCCTGTACCAAACCCTAACCCCTCATCTTAACCCTAACCTTAAACCTCAACCCTAAACCAAAGTGTAACCGTTAAATCTAAGAGTAACCTTTAACCCTAACCGTAATACCTAACCCTAAGCCCTCACCCTAACACTAAACTTCATCCTTAACCCTAACCCTAACCCTAACCCTAAATCTAATTCTCAGACTTCTTGCTTTCTTAGAGTTTAGAAAGCCTGCAATCCTCCCGTGCCATGCGTGAAAGGAGGCTCTGCCACAGTGTCCTGCATGAAACCCAGAGGCCCATACACTGCGTGCGGTAGAGTGGGTTCCCAGCGACCATCACAGACACCTAACTTTGCCTCCTAGGGCATACAGGGCCCGTGCCCTAAGCATAAACCCTACCCCTCACCCATAAGCCTAACCCAGAACATAACACCTAACCCTGATCCTACTGCTCACCTTAACAGCTAAACCTCACCATAACCCTAACTTTAACCCCATATCTTAACGTTAATGCATGACACCCTGAGAACAAGCCCTATACCGTCATTTTAACCCTAACTGCTAGCTATAACCGTAACACCTAATCCCTAATTCTGAAACGCCAACCCTAACCTTAAACCCACCAACAACACTAACACTAACCCTAACCCCTTACCCTAACCCTACGCCTAAAAGGAACCCTAACCGTTGATCCTTAGTCATAACCCCTAACCTTAACCCTAACCCTTAACCCTATTCCCAATCCTAACCATTAAACATAACCCTAACTCTTAACCCTAACCCTAACCTTTACCCTAATGCCTAGAGATCTAACCCCAACACTGACCTACAGTTAACACTAACCCCAACCCCTAATGCTAACCTTAAACCTGAACCAAGCTCCTGACCCTTAACCCTAACACTATCCCTAACCCCTAAGCCTAACCCCAACAGTTAACCCTCTAACCCTCACCCTGAATCCTAACCCTATCCCTTAACCCTAACCCCTAACCCTAACGCTAACTCCAACCCTAAACCTTACCCTGGCCCCCTAACCCAGACTTAACACCTTACCCCTAACACTAACTCTAACCCTAACCACTAATCCCTAGCACCTAACCCTGACTCGAAACCTAACCCCTAACACGAAAAACCCTAACCCCAACCCCAACCCTAATTCTCACACTACTTCCATTGCCAGAGTGAAGCAAGCCTACAATACAGCCATGCCATGTGTGAGATGAGGCTCCGCCTGAGTCCTGCATGTAGGTCCTCTCCCAAGGCCCAGGGAATGATGTGGTGCTTTCGTGGTGACTCCGACCGCACCCCTCTCACCGTAGATTAACCAGGTCCTGTGCCCTTCAACTGACCGCTAAAGCTAAGCCCTACCACCAACGCTAACCCCTGACCCTGAACCTAAGCCCCGAGCCTAAAGCCCAACATTAACTCTAGACCCTTACCGTAAACCTAATCCCTAACCCTAATGCTAACCCCTATACCCAACCCTAAACGTGAACAGTAAACCTAACCCTAACCCCTAACACAAACCATAGCCCATAACTCTAACCCTAAATCTAACCCTAAGTCTAATCGTAAACCCTAACTCTTAACCTTAACCCTAAGCGTTAACTCTCACGCTAACCTTTAATCCTAACCCTAATCCTAATCTTCAACCCTAAACCTAACACTTAACCCTAAACGTCTACCAAACCCTAACCCCTCATCTTAACCCTAACCGTAAACCTCAACCCTAAACCGAACTGTAACCGTTAAACCTAAGAGTAACCTTTAACCCTAACCCTAATCCCTATCCTTAAGCCCTCACCCGAACACTAAACTTCATCCTTAACCCTAACCATAATCCTAACCCTAAATCTAATTCTCAGCCTTCTTGCTTTCTTAGAGTTTAGAAAGCCTGCAATCCTCCCATGCCATGCGTGAAAGGAGGCTCTACCACTGGGTCCTGCATGAAACCCACGGGCCCATACCCAGAGTATGATAGAGTGGGTTCCCGGGTACAATCCCAGCCCCCTAAACTCCCCCCGCCCGCCTAATGCAGACAGGGCCCGTGCCCTAAGCATAAACAATACCTTTAACAGATAACCCTAACCCTGAACATAACACCCAACCCTGTTCCTATTTCTCCCCTTAACAAGTAAACCTCACCGTGAGCCTAACTTTAACCTCTTATTCTAACGTTAATGCATAACCCATTCCCTGAGAACAACCCCTATCCCATAATTCTAACCCTATCTCCTAGTCATCACTGGAACACCTAATCCCTAACCCGAATTCTAAACCGCTAACCCTAACCGTAACCCTACCTACAACCCTAACACTGACAGTAACCCTTACTTCTAACCCCAACGCTATGCCTAACAAAAACCCTAACCCTTCACCCTAACCCCTAAGCCTTAACCTAACCCTTAACCCTAATCCTAATCCTAACCATTAATCCTAAGCCTAGCTCTTAAAGCTAACCCTAAACCTTACCCTCACGACTAGACCTAACCCTGACACTAACCTAACACCTAACCCTAACCACAACCCCTAAAGGTAACCCTCAACCCTATCCCTAACCCTAGCAGTAAACTTTAACCCTAAACCTAAGCCCAACCCATAACCCTAATCCTATCCTTTTACCCTAAAACTAACCCCTAAACCTAACCCCTATACCTAACCCTAACTCTCACCCCAATCCGAATTCTAACCATATCCCTTCATAAAACACTCACTCCTAACCTCTAACCCTAACACTAACCAAAAACCCTAATCGCTAATCCCTAACCCTAACGCTTAACCTTTACCCTAATGGTTAACCCTCACCCTAATTCTTAACACTGACCCTAACCTTAACCTTTAACTCTAAGCCTAACCCTTAATCCTACAGTAAGGAAGACCCTTAATGCTAATGGTATCCCTTATCCCTAACCCTAACACTACAGCTAAAAATAACCCTAACCTTTGATCCTTAAACCTAACTCCTAACACTTACTTTAACCCCAAACCCTAACCCTAATCCTAAGCGTTAAACCTAACCCTATCTCAAAACCCTAACCCTAGTCCTTACCCTAACGCCTAGTTCTAACCCTAAATCTAACCTCCCGCCTAATCCTAACCTTAAGCCCTAATGCTAACGCTAACCCTGAACCCTAAAGCTACCCGTAACCCTTAACACTAACCCTATCCGTAAACCTTAACCCTGACCCTAAACATTACCCGCACCCAAGCATTTAACCCTGACCCTAACACTAATCCTTAATGATAACCCTAACACTAAACCCTAACCCTAAGCCCAACACTTAACCCTAATCCTATCCCTTAACCCTAACCCTAACCCTAACCCTAATGCTAACCCCTAAACGTAACCCTAACCGTGACCAGTAAACCTAACCCTAACCTCTAACACACACCATAGCACATAACTCTAACCCTAAAACTAACCCTAACCCTAACCCTAACCCTCAACCCTAACTCTTAACCTTAACCCTAAGCGTTAACTCTCACGCTAACCTTTAATCCTAACCCTAGTCCTAATCTTCCACCCTAAACCTCACACTTAACCCTAACCCTGTACCCAACCCTAACCCCTCATCTTAACCCTAACCTTAAACCTCAACCCTAAACCAAAGTGTAACCGTTAAATCTAAGAGTGACCTTAACCCTAACTGTAATCCCTAACCCTAAGCCCTCACCCTAACACTAAACTTCATCCTTAACCCTAACCCTAACCCTAACCCTAAATCTAATTCTCAGACTTCTTGCTTTCTTAGAGTTTAGAAAGCCTGCAATCCTCCCATGCCATGCGTGAAAGGAGGCTCTGCCACAGTGTCCTGCATGAAACCCAGAGGCCCATACACTGCGTGCGGTAGAGTGGGTTCCCAGCGACCATCACAGACACCTAACTTTGCCTCCTAGGGCATACAGGGCCCGTGCCCTAAGCATAAACCCTACCCCTCACCCATAAGCCTAACCCAGAACATAACACCTAACCCTGATCCTACTGCTACCCTTAACAGGTAAACCTCACCATAACCCTAAGTTTAACCCCACATCTTAACGTTAATGCATGACACCCTGAGAACAAGCCCTATACCATAATTATAACCCTAACTCCTAGCTATAAGCGTAACACCTAATCCCTAATTCTGAAACGCCAACCCTAACCTTAACCCGACCAACAACACTAACACTAACCCTAACCCCTTACCCTAACCCTACGCCTAAAAGGAACCCTAACCGTTGATCCTTAGTCATAACCCCTAAACTTAACCCTAACCCTTAACCCTATTCCCAATCCTAACCATTAAACATAACCCTAACTCTTAACCCTAACCCTAACCTTTACCCTAATGCCTAGAGATCTAACCCCAACGCTGACCTACAGTTAACACTAACCCCAACCCCTAATGCTAACCTTAAACCTGAACCAAGCTCCTAACCCTTAACCCTAACACTATCCCTAACCCCTAAGCCTAACCCCAACTGTTAACACTCTAACCCTCACCCTGAATCCTAACCCTATCCCTTAACCCTAACCTCTAACCCTAACGCTAACTCCAACCCTAAACCTTACGCTGGCCCCCTAACCCAGACTTAACACCTTACCCCTAACACTAACTCTAACCCTAACCACTAATCCCTAGCACCTAACCCTGACTCTAAACCTAACCCCTAACACGAAAAACCCTAACCCCAACCCCAACCCTAATTCTCACACTACTTCCATTGCAGAGTGAAGCAAGCCTACAATACAGCCGTGCCATGTGTGAGATGAGGACCGCCTGAGTCCTGCATGTAGGTCCTCTCCCAAGACCCAGGGAATGATGTGGTGCTTTCGTGGTGACTCCGACCGCACCCCTCTCACCGTAGATTAACCAGGTCCTGTGCCCTTCAACTGACCGCTAAAGCTAAGCCCTACCACCAACGCTAACCCCTGACCCTGAACCTAAGCCCCAAGCCTAAAGCCCAACATTAACTCTAGACCCTTACCCTAAACCTAATCCCTAACCCTAATGCTAACACCTAAACCCAACCCTAACCGTGAACAGTAAACTTAACCCTAACCCCTAACACAAACCATAGCACATAACTGTAACCCTAAATCTAACCCTAAGCCTAACCGTAAACCCTAACTCTTAACCTTAACCCTAAGCGTTAACTCTCACGCTAACGTTTAATCCTAACCCTAATCCTAATCTTCAACCCTAAACCTAACACTTAACCCTAAAGGTCTACCAAACCCTAACCCCTCATCTTAACCCTAACCGTAAACCTCAACCCTAAACCGAACTGTAACCGTTAAACCTAAGAGTAACCTTTAACCCTAACCCTAATCCCTAACCTTAAGCCCTCACCCGAACACTAAACTTCATCCTTAACCCTAACCATAATCCTAACCCTAAATCTAATTCTCAGCCTTCTTGCTTTCTTAGAGTTTAGAAAGCCTGCAATCCTCCCATGCCATGCGTGAAAGGAGGCTCTACCACTGGGTCTTGCATGAAACCCACGGGCCCATACCCAGAGTATGATAGAGTGGGTTCCCGGGTACAATCCCAGCCCCCTAAACTCCCCCCGCCCGCCTAATGCAGACAGGGCCCGTGCCCTAAGCATAAACAATACCTTTAACAGATAACCCTAACCCTGAACATAACACCCAACCCTGTTCCTATTTCTCCCCTTAACAAGTAAACCTCACCGTGAGCCTAACTTTAACCTCTTATCCTAACGTTAATGCATAACCCATTCCCTGAGAACAACCCCTATCTCATAATTCTAACCCTATCTCCTAGTCATCACTGGAACACCTAATCCCTAACCCGAATTCTAAACCGCTAACCCTAACCGGAACCCTACCTACAACCCTAACACTGACAGTAACCCTTACTTCTAACCCCAACGCTATGCCTAACAAAAACCCTAACCCTTCACCCTAACCCCTAAGCCTTACCCTAACCCTTAACCCTAATCCTAAGCCTAACCATTAATCCTAAGCCTAGCTCTTAAAGCTAACCCTAAACCTTACCCTCACGACTAGACCTAACCCTGACACTAACCTAACACCTAACCCTAACCAGAACCCCTAAAGCTAACCCTGAACCCTATCCCTAACCCTAGCAGTAAACTTTAACCCTAAACCTAAGCCCAACCCATAACCCTAATCCTATCCTTTTACCCTAAAACTAACCCCTAAACCTAACCCCTATACCTAACCCTAACTCTCACCCCAATCCGAATTCTAACCATACCCCTTCATAAAACACTAACTCCTAACCTCTAACCCTAACACTAACCAAAAACCCTAATCGCTAATCCCTAACCCTAACGCATAACCTTTACCCTAACCGTTAACCCTCACCCTAATTCTTAACACTGACCCTAATCTTAACCTTTAACTCTAAGCCTAACCCTTAACCCTACAATAAGGAAGACCCTTAATGCTAATGGTATCCCTTATCCCTAACCCTAACACTACAGCTAAAAATAACCCTAACCTTTGATCCTTAAACCTAACCCCTAACACTTACTTTAACCCCAAACCCTAACCGTAATCCTAAGCGTTAAACCGAACCCTATCTCTTAACCCTAACCCTAGCCCTTACCCTAACGCCTAGTTCTAACCCTAAATCTAACCTCCCGCCTAATCCTAACCTTAAGCCCTAATGCTAATGCTAACCCTGAACCCTAAACCTACGCGTAACCCTTAACACTAACCCTATCCGTAAACCTTAACCCTGACCCTAACCATTACCCGCACCCAAGCATTTAACCCTGACCCTAACCCTAATCCTTAATGATAACCCTAACACTAAACCCTAACCCTAAGCCCAACACTTAACCCTAATCCTATCCCTTAACCCGAACCCTAATGCTAACCCCTAAACGTAACCCTAACCGTGAACAGTAAACCTAACCCTAACCTCTAACACACACCATAGCACATAACTCTAACCCTAAAACTAACCCTAACCCTAACCCTAACCCTAAACCCTAACTCTTAACCTTAACCCTAAGTGTTAACTCTCACGCTAACCTTTAATCCTAACCCTAATCCTAATCTTCCACCCTAAACCTAACACTTAACCCTAACCCTGTACCAAACCCTAACCCCTCATCTTAACCCTAACCGTAAACCTCAACCCTAAACCAAAGTGTAACCGTTAAATCTAAGAGTAACCTTATAACCCTAACCCGAATCCCTAACCCTAAGCCCTCACCCTAACACTAAACTTCATCCTGAACCCTAACCATAATCCTAACCCTAAATCTAATTCTCAGACTTCTTGATTTCTTAGAGTTTAGAAAGCCTGCAATCCTCCCATGCCATGCGTGAAAGGAGGCTCTGCCACTGTGTCCTGCATGAAACCCAGAGGCCCATACACTACGTTTGATAGAGTGGGTTCCCAGCGACCATCACAGACACCTAACTTTGCCTCCTAGGGCATACAGGGCCCGTGCCCTAAGCATAAACCCTACCCCTCACCCATAAGCCTAACCCAGAACATAACACCTAACCCTGATCCTACTGCTCACCTTAACAGCTAAACCTCACCGTAACCCTAATTTTAACCCCATATCTTAACGTTAATGCATGACACCCTGAGAACAAGCCCTATACCGTCATTCTAACCCCAACTCCTAGCCATAACCGTAACCCCTAATCCCTAATTCTGAAACGCCAACCCTGACCTTAACCCAACCAACAACACTAACACTAACCCTAACCCCTTACCCAAAACCTACGCATAAAAGTATCCCTAACCGTTGATCCTTAGTCATAACGCCTAACCTTAACCCTAACCCCTAACCCTACTCCCAATCCTAACCATTAAACATAACCCTAACTCTTAACCCTAACCCTAACCTTTACCCTAATGCCTAGAGATCTAACCCCAACACTGACCTACAGTTAACACTAACCCCAACCCCTAATGCTAACCTTAAACCTCAACCATACTCCTAACCCTTAACCCTAACACTATCCCTCACCCCTAAGCCTAATCCCAACTGTTAACCCTCTAACCCTCACCCTGAAACCTAACCCTATCCCTTACCCCTAACCCTTAACCCTAACGCTAACTCCAACCCTAAACCTTACCCTGGCCCCCTAACCCACACTTAACACCTAACCCGTAACACTAACTCTAACCCTAACCACTAATCCCTAGCACCTAACCCTGACTCGAAACCTAACCCCTAACTCGAAACCCCTAACCCCAACCCCAACCCTAATTCTCACACTACTTCCATTCCCAGAGTGAAGCAAGCCTACAATACAGCCATGCCATGTGTGAGATGAGGCTCCGCCTGAGTCCTGCATGTAGGTCCTCTCCCAAGGCCCAGGGAATGATGTTGTGCTTTCGTGGTGACTCCGACCGCACCCCTCTCACCGTAGATTAACCAGGTCCTGTGCCCTTAAACTGACCGCTAAAGCTAAGCCCTACCACCAAACCTAACCCCTGACCCTGAACCTAAGCCCCGAGCCTAAAGCCCAACACTAACTCTAAACACTTACCCTAAGCCTAATCCCTAACCCTAATGCTAACCCCTAAACGTAACCCTAACCGTCAACAGTAAACCTAAACCTAACCTCTAACACAAACCATAGCACATAACTCTAACCCTAAATCTAACCCTAACCCTAACCCTAACCCTAAACCCTAACTCTTAACCTTAACACTAAGCGTTAACTCTCACCCTAACCTTTAATCCTGACCCTAATCCTAATCTTCAACCCTAAACCTAACACTTAACCCTAAACGTGTACCAAACCCTAACCCCTCATCTTAACCCTAACCGTAAACCTCAACCCTAAACCGAACTGTAACTGTTAAACCTAGGAGTAACCTTTAACCCTAAGCCGAATCCCTAAACTTAAGCCCTCACCCTAACACTAAACTTCATCCTTAACCCTAACCATAACCCTAACCCTAAATCTAATTCTCAGACTTCTTGCTTTCTTAGAGTTTAGAAAGCCTGCAATCCTCCCATGCCATGCGTGAAAGGAGGCTCTACCACTGTGTCCTGCGTGAAACCCACGGGCCCATACCGAGAGTGTGATAGAGTGGGTTCCCGGGTACAATCCCAGCCCCCTAAACCACCCCCCCCGCCTGCCTAATGCAGACAGGGCCCGTGCGCTAAGCATAAACAATACCTTTAACAGATAACCCTAACCCTGAACATAACACCCAACCCTGTTCCTATTTCTCCCCTTAACACGTAAACCTCACCGAGAGCCTAACTTTAACCTCTTATCCTAACGTTAATGCATGACCCATTCCCTGAGAACAACCCCTATCCCATAATTCTAACCCTATCTCCTGGTCATCACTGTAACACCAAATCCCTAACCCGAATTCTAAACCGCTAACCCTAACCGGAACCCTACCTACAACCCTAACACTGACAGTAACCCTTACTTCTAACCCCAACGCTATGCCTAACAAAAACCCTAACCCTTCACCCTAACCCCTAAGCCTTACCCTAACCCTTAACCCTAATCCTAATCCTAACCATTAAACCTAACCCTAGCTCTTAAAGCTAACCCTAAACCTTACCCTCATGACTAGACCTAACCCTGACACTAACCTAACACCTAACCCTAACCATAACCCCTAAAGCTAACCCTGAACCCTATCCATAACCCTAGCAGTAAACTTTAACCCTAAACCGAAGCCCAACCCCTAACCCTAATCCTATCCTTTTACCCTAAAACTAACCCCTAAACCTAACCCCTCTACCGAACCCTACCTCTAAGCCCAATCCTAATTCTAACCATACCCCTTCAGAAAACACTAACTCCTAACCTCTAACCCTAACACTAACCAAAAACCCTAATCGCTAATCCCTAACCCTAACGCTTAACCTTTACCCTAACCGTTAACCCTCACCCTAATTCTTAACACTGACCCTAACCTTAACCTTTAACTCTAAGCCTAACCCTTAACCCTACAGTAAGGATGATCCTTAATGCTATTGGTATCCCTTATCCCTCACCCTAACACTACAGCTAAAAATAACCCTAACCTTTGATCCTTAAACCTAACCCATAACACTTACTTTAACCCCAAACCCTAACCCTAATCCTAAGCATTAAACCTAACCCTATCTCTGAATCCTAACCCTAGCCCTTACCCTAACGCCTAGATCTAACCCTAAAGCTAACCTACCGCTTAATCCTAACCTTAAGCCCTAATGCTAACGCTAACCCTGAACCCTAAACCTACGCGTAACCCTTAACACTAACCCTATCCGTAAACCTTAACCCTGACCCTAACCATTACCCGCACCCAAGCATTTAACCCTGACCCTAACCCTAATCCTTAATGATAACCCTAACACTAAACCCTAACCCTAAGCCCAACACTTAACCCTAATCCTATCCCTTAACCCGAACCCTAATGCTAACCCCTAAATGTAACCCTAACCGTGAACAGTAAACCTAACCCTAACCTCTAACACAAACCATAGCACATAACTCTAACCCTAAAACTAACCCTAACCCTAACCCTAACCCTAAACCCTAACTCTTAACCTTAACCCTAAGCGTTAACTCTCACGCTAACCTTTAATCCTAACCCTAATCCTAATCTTCCACCCTAAACCTAACACTTAACCCTAACCCTGTACCAAACCCTAACCCCTCATCTTAACCCTAATCGTAAACCTCAACACTAAATCAAAGTGTAACCGTTAAATCTAAGAGTAACCTTTAACTATAACCCAAATCCCTAACCCTAAGCCCTCACCCTAACACTAAACTTCATCCTGAACCCTAACCATAATCCTAACCCTAAATCTACTTCTCAGACTTCTTGCTTTCTTAGAGTTTAGAAAGCCTGCAATCCTCCCATGCCATGCGTGAAAGGAGGCTCTGCCACAGTGTCCTGCATGAAACCCAGAGGCCCATACACTGCGTGCGATAGAGTGGGTTCCCAGCGACCATCACAGACACCTAACTTTGCCTCCTAGGGCATACAGGGCCCGTGGCCTAAGCATAAACCCTACCCCTCACCCATAAGCCTAACCCAGAACATAACACCTAACCCTGATCCTACTGCTCACCTTAACAGGTAAACCTCACCGTAACCCTAACTTTAACCCCATATCTTAACGTTAATGCATGACACCCTGAGAACAAGCCCTATACCGTAATTCTAACCCCAACTCCTAGCCATAACCGTAACCCCTAATCCCTAATTCTGAAACGCCAACCCTAACCTTAACCCGACCAACAACACTAACACTAACCCTAATCACTTACCCTAACCCTACACCTAAAAGGAACCCTAACCATTGATCGTTAGTCATAACCCCTAACCTTAACCCTAACCCTTAACCCTACTCCCAATCCTAACCATTAAACATAACCCTAACTCTTAACCCTAACCCTAACCTTTACCCTAATACCTAGAGATCTAACCCCAACACTGACCTACAGTTAACACTAACCCCAACCCCTAATGCTAACCTGCAACCTGAACCATACTCCTAACCCTTAACCCTAACACTATCCCTCACCCCTAAGCCTAACCCCAACTGTTAACCCTCTAACCCTCACCCTGAAACCTAACCCTATCCCTTAACCCTAACCCCTAACCCTAACGCTAACTCCAACCCTAAACCTTACCCTGGCCCCCTATCCCAGACTTAACACCTAACCCGTAACACTAACTCTAACCCTAACCACTATTCCCTAGCACCTAACCCTGACTCGAAACCTAACCCCTAACTCGAAACCCCTAACCCCAACCCCAACCCTAATTCTCACCCTACTTCCATTCCCAGAGTGAAGCAAGCATACAATACAGCCATGCCATGTGTGAGATGAGGCTCCGCCTGAGTCCTGCATGTAGGTCCTCTCCCAAGGCCCAGGGAATGATGTTGTGCTTTCGTGGTGACTCCGACCGCACCCCTCTCACCGTAGATTAACCAGGTCCTGTGCCCTTAAACTGACCGCTAAAGCTAAGCCCTACCACCAACCCTAACCCCTGACCCTGAACCTAAGCCCCGAGCCTAAAGCCCAACACTAACTCTAAACCCTTACCCTAAACCTAATCCCTAACCCTAATGCTAACCCCTAAACGTAACCCTAACCGTGACCAGTAAACCTAACCCTAACCCCTAACACAAACCATAGCACATAACTCTAACCCTAAAACTAACCCTAACCCTAACCCTAAACCCTAACTCTTAACCTTAACCCTAAGCGTTAACTCTCACGCTAACCTTTAATCCTAACCCTAATCCTAATCTTCAACCCTAAACCTAACACTTAGCCATAAACGTGTACCAAACCCTAACCCCTCATCTTAACCCTAACCGTAAACCTCAACCCTAAACCGAACTGTAAACGTTAAACCTAAGAGTAACCTTTAACCCTAACCCGAATCGCTAACCTGAAGCCCTCACCCTAACACTAAACTTCATCCTTAACCCTAACCATAACCCTAACCCTAAATCTAATTCTCAGCCTTCTTGCTTTCTTAGAGTTTAGAAAGCCTGCAATCCTCCCATGCCATGCGTGAAAGGAGGTTCTACCACTGTGTCCTGCGTGAAACCCACGGGCCCATACCGAGAGTGTGATAGAGTGGGTTCCCGGGTACAATCTCAGCCCCCTAACCCCACCCCTGCCTGCCTAATGCAGACAGGGCCCGTGCGCTAAGCATAAACAATACCTTTAACAGATAACCCTAACCCTGAACATAACACCCAACCCTGTTCCTATTTCTCCCCTTAACACGTAAACCTCACCGAGAACCTAACTTTAACCTCTTATCCTAACGTTAATGCATAACCCATTTCCTGAGAACAACCCCTATCCCATAATTCTAACCCTATCTCCTAGTCATCACTGTAACACCTAATCCCTAACCCTAATTCTACACCGCTAACCCTAACCGTAACCCTACCTACAACCCTAACACTGACAGTAACCCTTACTTCTAACCCCAACGCTATGCCTAACAAAAACCCTAACCCTTCACCCTAACCCCTAAGCCTTACCCTAACCCTTAACCCTAATCCTAATCCTAACCATTAAACCTAACCCTAGCTCTTAAAGCTAACCCTAAACCTTACCCTCATGACTAGACCTAACCCTGACACTAACCTAACACCTAACCCTAACCATAACCCCTAAAGCTAACCCTGAACCCTATCCCTAACCCTAGCAGTAAACTTTAACCCTAAACCGAAGCCCAACCCCTAACCCTAATCCTATCCTTTTACCCTAAAACTAACCCCTAAACCTAACCCCTCTACCTAACCCTACCTCTAAGCCCAATCCTAATTCTAACCATACCCCTTCAGAAAACACTCACTCCTAACCTCTAACCCTAACAGTAACCAAAAACCCTAATCACTAATCCCTAACCCTAACGCTTAACCTTTACCCTAACCGTTAACCCTCACCCTAATTCTTAACACTGACCCTAATCTTAACTTTTAACTCTAAGCCTAACCCTTAACCCTACAGTAAGGAAGATCCTTAATGCTATTGGTATCCCTTATCCCTAACCCTAACACTACAGCTAAAAATAACCCTAACCTTTGATCCTTAAACCTAACCCCTAACACTTACTTTAACCCCAAACCCTAACCCTAATCCTAAGCATTAAACCTAACCCTATCTCTTTACCTAACCCTAGCCCTTACCCTAACGCCTAGATCTAACCCTAAATCTAACCTACCGCCTAATCCTAACATTAAGCCCTAATGCTAACGCTAACCCTGAACCCTAAACCTACGCGTAACCCTTAACACTAACCCTATCCGTAAACCTTAACCCTGCCCCTAACCATTACCCGCACCCAAGCATTTAACCCTGACCCTAACCCTAATCCTTAATGATAACCCTAACACTAAACCCTAACTCTAAGCCCAACACTTAACCCTAATCCTATCCCTTAACCCTAACCCTAATGCTAACCCCTAAACGTAACCCTAACCGTGACCAGTAAACCTAACCCTAACCTCTAACACACACCATAGCACATAACTCTAACCCTAAAACTAACCCTAACCCTAACCCTAACCCTAAACCCTAACTCTTAACCTTAACCCTAAGCGTTAACTCTCACGCTAACCTTTAATCCTAACCCTAATCCTAATCTTCCACCCTAAACCTAACACTTAACCCTAACCCTGTACCAAACCCTAACCCCTCATCTTAACCCTAACCGTAAACCTCAACCCTAAATCAAAGTGTAACCGTTAAATCTAAGAGTAACCTTTAACTCTAACCCAAATCCCTAACCCTAAGCCCTCACCCTAACACTAAACTTCATCCTGAACCCTAACCATAATCCTAACCCTAAATCTAATTCTCAGACTTCTTGCTTTCTTAGAGTTTAGAAAGCCTGCAATCCTCCCATGCCATGCGTGAAAGGAGGCTCTGCCACAGTGTCCTGCATGAAACCCAGAGGCCCATACACTGCGTGCGATAGAGTGGGTTCCCAGCGACCATCACAGACACCTAACTTTGCCTCCTAGGGCATACAGGGCCCGTGGCCTAAGCATAAACCCTACCCCTCACCCATAAGCCTAACCCAGAACATAACACCTAACCCTGATCCTACTGCTCACCTTAACAGGTAAACCTCACCGTAACCCTAACTTTAACCCCATATCTTAACGTTAATGCATGACACCCTGAGAACAAGCCCTATACCGTAATTCTAACCCAACTCCTAGCCATAACCGTAACCCCTAATCCCTAATTCTGAAACGCCAACCCTAACCATAACCCGACCAACAACACTAACACTAACCGTAACCACTTACCCTAACCCTACGCCTAAAAGTAACCCTAACCATTGATCCTTAGTCATAACCCCTAACCTTAACCATAATACTTAACCCTACTCCCAGTCCTAACCATTAAACATAACCCTAACTCTTAACCCTAACCCTAACCTTTACCCTAATGCCTAGAGATCTAACCCCAACACTGACCTACAGTTAACACTAACCCCAACCCCTAATGCTAACCTTCAACCTGAACCATACTCCTAACCCTTAACCCTAACACTATCCCTCACCCCTAAGCCTAACCCCAACTGTTAACCCTCTAACCCTCACCCTGAAACCTAACCCTATCCCTTAACCCTAACCCCTAACCCTAACTTTAAATCCAACCCTAAACCTTACCCTTGCCCCCCAACCCAGACTTAACACCTAATCCGTAACACTAACTCTATTCCTAACCACTAATCCCTAGCACCTAACCCTGACTCGAAACCTAACCCCTAACTCGAAACCCCTAACCCCAACCCCAACCCTAATTCTCACACTACTTCCATTCCCAGAGTGAAGCCAGCCTACAATACAGCCATGCCATGTGTGAGATGAGGCTCCGCCTGAGTCCTGCATGTAGGTCCTCTCCCAAGGCCCAGGGAATGATGTTGTGCTTTCGTGGTGACTCCGACCACACCCCTCTCACCGTAGATTAACCAGGTCCTGCGCCCTTAAACTGACCGCTAAAGCTAAGCCCTACCACCAACCCTAACCCCTGACGCTGAACCTAAGCCCCGAGCCTAAAGCCCAACACTAACTCTAAACCCTTACCCTAAACCTAATCCCTAACCCTAATGCTAACCCCTAAACGTAACCCTAACTGTGACCAGTAAACCTAACCCTAACCTCTAACACAAACCATAGCACATAACTCTAACCCTAAAACTAACCCTAACCCTAACCCTAACCCTAAATCCTAACTCTTAACCTTAACCCTAAGCGTTAACTCTGACGCTAACCTTTAATCCTGACCCTAATCCTAATCTTCAACCCTAAACCTAACACTTAACCCTAAACGTGTACCAAACCCTAACCCCTCATCTTAACCCTAACCGTAAACCTCAACCCTAAACTGAACTGTAACCGTTAAACCTAAGAGTAACCTTTAACCCTAACCCGAATCCCTAACCTTAAGCCCTCCCCCTAACACTAAACTTCATCCTTAACCCTAACCATAACCCTAACCCTAAATCTAATTCTCAGACTTCTTGCTTTCTTAGAGTTTAGAAAGCCTGCAATCCTCCCATGCCATGCGTGAAAGGAGGCTCTACCACTGTGTCCTGCGTGAACCCCACGGGCCCATACCGAGAGTGTGATAGAGTGGGTTCCCGGGTGCAATGCCAGCCCCCTAAAATCCCCCCGCCTGCCTAATGCAGACAGGGCCCGTGCGCTAAGCATAAACAATACCTTTAACAGATAACCCTAACCCTGAACATAACACCCAACCCTGTTCCTATTTCTCCCCTTAACACGTAAACCTCAACGAGAACCTAACTTTAACCTCTTAACCTAACGTTAATGCATAACCCATTCCCTGAGAACAACCCCTATCCCATAATTCTAACCCTATCTCCTAGTCATTACTGGAACACCTAATCCCTAACCTTAATTCTAAACTGCTAACCCTAACCGTAACCCTACCTACAACCCTAACACTGACAGTAACCCTTACTTCTAAGCCCAACGCTATGCCTAACAAAAATCCTAACCCTTCACCCTAACCCCTAAGCCTTACCCTAACCCTTAACCCTAATCCTAATCCTAACCATTAAACCTAACCCTAGCTCTTAAAGCTAACCCTAAACCTTACCCTCATGACTAGACCTAACCCTGACACTAACCTAACACCTAACCCTAACCATAACCCCTAAAGCTAACCCTCAACCCTATCCCTAACCCTAGCAGTAAACTTAAACCCTAAACCGAAGCCCAACCCCTAACCCTAATCCTATCCTTTTACCCTAAAACTAACCCCTAAACCTAACCCCTCTACCGAACCCTAACTCTAACCCCAATCCTAATTCTAACCATACCCCTTAGGAAAACACTAACTCCTAACCTCTAACCCTAACACTAACCAAAAACCCTAATCGCTAATCCCTAACCCTAACGCTTAACCTTTACCCTAACCATTAACCCTCACCCTAATTCTTAACACTGACCCTAATCTTAACCTTTAACTCTAAGCCTAACCCTTAACCCTACAGTAAGGAAGATCCTTAATGCTATTGGTATCCCTTATCCCTAACCCTAACACTACAGCTAAAAATAACCCTAACCTTTGATCCTTAAACCTAACCCATAACACTTACTTTAACCCCAAACCCTAACCCTAATCCTAAGCATTAAACCTAACCCTATCTCTTAACCCTAACCCTAGCCCTTACCCTAACGCCTAGATCTAACCCTAAATCTAACCTACCGCCTAATCCTAACCTTAAGCCCTAATGCTAATGCTAACCCTGAACCCTAAACCTACGCGTAACCCTTAACACTAACCCTATCCGTAAACCTTAACCCTGACCCTAACCATTACCCACACCCAAGCATTTAACCCTGACCCTAACCCTAATCCTTAATGATAACCCTAACACTAAACCCTAACCCTAAGCCCAACACTTAACCCTAATCCTATCCCTTAACCCTAACCCTAACCCTAACCCTAATGCTAACCCCTAAATATAACCATAACCGTGAACAGTAAACCTAACCCTAACCTCTAACACAAACCATAGCACATAACTCTAACCCTAAAACTAACCCTAACCCTAACCCTAACCCTAAACCCTAACTCTTAACCTTAACCCTAAGCGTTAACTCTCACACTAACCTTTAATCCTAACCCTAATCCTAATCTTCCACCCTAAACCTAACACTTAACCCTAACCCTGTACCAAACCCTAACCCCTCATCTTAACCCTAACCGTAAACCTCAACCCTAAATCAAAGTGTAACCGTTAAATCTAAGAGTAACCTTTAACTCTAACCCAAATCCCTAACCCTAAGCCCTCACCCTAACACTAAACTTCATCCTGAACCCTAACCATAATCCTAACCCTAAATCTAATTCTCAGACTTCTTGATTTCTTAGAGTTTAGAAAGCCTGCAATCCTCCCATGCCATGCATGAAAGGAGGCTCTGCCACACTGTCCTGCATGAAACCCAGAGGCCCACACACTGCGTGCGGTAGAGTGGGTTCCCAGCGACCATCACAGACACCTAACTTTGCCTCCTAGGGCATACAGGGCCCGTGCCCTAAGCATAAACCCTACCCCTCACCCATAAGCCTAACCCAGAACATAACACCTAACCCTGATCCTACTGCTCACCTTAACAGGTAAACCTCACCGTAACCCTAACTTTAACCCCATATCTTAACGTTAATGCATGACACCCTGAGAACAAGCCCTATACCGTCATTCTAACCCCAACTCCTAGCCATAACCGTAACCCCTAATCCCTAATTCTGAAACGCCAACCCTAACCTTAACCCGACCAACAACACTAACACTAACCCTAACCACTTACCCTAACCCTACGCCTAAAAGTAACCCTAACCGTTGATCCTTAGTCATAACCCCTAACCTTAACCCTAACCCTTAACCCTATTCCCAATCCTAACCATTAAACATAACCCTAACTCTTAACCCTAACCCTAACCTTTACCCTAATGCCTAGAGATCTAACCCCAACACTGACCTACAGTTAACACTAACCCCAACCCCTAATGCTAACCTTCAACCTGAACCATACTCCTAACCCTTAACCCTAACACTATCCCTCACCCCTAAGCCTAACCCCAACTGTTAACCCTCTAACCCTCACCCTGAAACCTAACCCTATCCCTTAACCCTAACCCCTAACCCTAACGCTAACTCCAACCCTAAACCTTACCCTGGCCCCCTAACCCAGACTTAACACTTAACCCGTAACACTAACTCTAACCCTAACCACTAATCCCTAGCACCTAACCCTGACTCGAAACCTAACCCCTAACTCGAAACCCCGAACCCCAACCCCAACCCTAATTCTCACACTACTTCCATTCCCAGAGTCAAGCAAGCCTACAATACAACCATGCCATGTGTGAGATGAGGCTCCGCCTGAGTCCTGCATGTAGGTCCTCTCCCAAGGCCCAGGGAATGATGTTGTGCTTTCGTGGTGACTCCGACCGCACCCCTCTCACCGTAGATTAACCAGGTCCTGTGCCCTTAAACTGACCGCTAAAGCTAAGCCCTACCACCAACCCTAACCCCTGACCCTGAACCTAAGCCCCGAGCCTAAAGCCCAACACTAACTCTAAACCCTTACCCTAAACCTAATCCCTAACCCTAATGCTAACCCCTAAACGTAACCCTAACCGTGACCAGTAAACCTAACCCTAACCTCAAACACAAACCATAGCACATAACTCTAACCCTAAAACTAACCCTAACACTAACCCTAACCCTAAACCCTAACTCTTAACCTTAACCCTAAGCATTAACTCTGACACTAACCTTTAATCCTAACCCTAATCCTAATCTTCAACCCTAAACCTAACACTTAACCCTAACCCTGTACCAAACCCTAACCCCTAATCTCAACCCTAACCGTAAACCTCAACCCTAAACCGAACTGTAACCGTTAAACCTAAGAGGAACCTTTAACCCTAACCCTAATCCCTAACCTTAAGCCCTCACCCTCACACTAAACTTCATCCTTAACCCTAACCATAATCCTAACCCTAAATCTAATTCCCAGACTTCTTGCTTTCTTAGAGTTTAGCAAGCCTGCAATCCTCCCATGCCATGCGTGAAAGGAGGCTCTACCACTGGGTCCTGCATGAAACCCACGGGCCCATACCCAGAGTATGATAGAGTGGGTTCCCGGGTACAATCCCAGCCCCCTAAACTCCCCCCACCCGCCTAATGCAGACAGGGCCCATGCGCAAAGCATAAAGAATACCTTTAACAGATAACCCTAACCCTGAACATAACACCCAACCCTGTTCCTATTTCTACCCTAATCACGTAAACCTCACCATGAGCCTAACCTTAACCTCTTATCCTAACGTTAATGCATAACCCATTTCCTGAGAACAACCCCTATCCCATAATTCTAACCCTATCTCCTAGTCATCACTGTAACACCTAATCCATAACCGTAATTCTAAACCACTAACCCTAACCGTAACCCTACCTACAACCCTAACACTGACAGTAACCCTTCTTCCAACCCCAACGCTATGCCTAACAAAAATCCTAACCCTTCACCCTAACCTCTAAATCTTACCCTAACCCTTAACCCTAATCCTATTCCTAACCATTAAACCTAACCCTAGCTCTTAGACCTAACACTAAACCTTACCCTCAGGACTAGACCTAACCCTGACACTAACCTAACACCTAACCCTAACCATAACCCCTAAAGCTAACCCTGAACCCTAACCCTAACCCTAGCAGTAAACTTTAACCCTAAACCTAATCCCAACCCGTAACCCTAATCCTATCCTTTTACCCTAAATCTAACCCCTAAACCTAATGCCTATACCGAACCCTACCTCTAACCCCAATCCTAATTCTAACCATAGCCCTTCTTATAACACTAACTCCTAACCTCTCACCTTAACACTAACCAAAAACCCTAATCGTTAATCCCTAACCCTAATGCTTAACATTTACCCTAACAGTTAACTCTCACCCTAATTCTTAAACTGACCTTAACCTTAACCTTTAACACTAAGCCTAACCCTTAACCCTACAGTAAGGAAAACCCTTAATGCTAATGTTATCCTTTATCCCTAACCCTAATACTACAGCTAAAAATAACCTTAACCTTTGATCCTTATACCTAGCCCCTAACACTTACTTTAACCCCAAACCCTAACCCTAATCCTAAGCATTAAACCTAACCGTATCTCTTAACCCTAACCCTAGCCCTTACCCTAACGCCTAGATCTAACGCTAAATCTAACCTACCGCCTAATCCTAACCTTAAGCCCTAATGCTAACTCTAACCTGAACCCTAAACCTACCCGTAACACTTAACACCTAACGCTTTCCGTAAACCTTAACCCTGGCCCTAGCCATTACCCGCACCCAAGCATTTAACCCTGACCCTAACCCTAATCCTTAATGATAACCCTAACACTAAACCCTAACCCTAAGCCCAACACTTAACCATAATCCTATCCTTTAACCCTAAGCCTAACCCTAACCCCTAATGCTAAACCTAACCCTAACTGCAACCCTAACCCTCAATCTTGACACTTACCATTAACCCTTACACTAACCCTTAACCCTAACCCTAATCCTAATCCTTAACCATAAGGCTAATACTGAAGCCTAACCCTGTGCCAAACGCTAAACCCAAACCTTAACCCTAACCCTGAATCTTAAACGTAAACCTAACTGTAAGTGTTAAACCTAACACTAACCTTTAACACAAACCCCTAACCCAAGACCCCACCCTGACACTTATCTTCATCCCTAAACATTACCATAATCCTACCCCTAAATGTAATTCTCAGACTTCTTGCTTTCTCAGACTTTAGAAAGCCTACAATCCTCCCATGCCATGAGTAAAACGGGGCTCTGACACTGTGTCCTGCATGAAACCCAGGAGCCCATACTATGCGTATGGTAGAGTGGGTTCCCAGCGACAATCACAGACCCCTAACTTCACCTCCTAGTGCATACAGGGCCCGTGCCCTAAGGATAAACCCTACCCCTCACCCATAACCGTAACCCAGAACATAACAACTAACCCTGATCCTACTGCTCACCTTAACAGGTAAACCTCACCGTAACCCTAACTTTAACCCCTTATCTTAATGTTAATGCATGACACCCTGAGAACAAGCCCTATACCGTCATTCTAACCCTAACTCCTAGCCATAACCATAACACCTAATCCCTAATTCTGAAATGCCAACCCTAACCTTAACCCGACCAACAACACTAACACTAACCCTAACCCCTTACGCTAACCCTATGCCTAAAAATAACCCTAACCATTGATCGTTAGTCATAACCCCTAACCTTAACCCTAACCCTTAACCCTACTCCCAATCCTAACCATTAAACATAACCCTAACTCTTAACCCTAACCCTAACCTTTACCCTAAAGCCTAGAGATCTAACCCCAACACTGACCTACAGTTAACACTAACCCTAACCTCTAATGCTAACCTTAAACCTGAACCATACACCTGACCCTTAACCCTAACCCTATCCCTAACCCCCTTACCCTAACTCTAACTGTTAACCCTCACCCGAACCTTCAACCCTGACCCTAACCTTAAACCTTAATCCTAACCATGAGTGAGATGAGCCTCTGCCTTTGTCCTGCGTGACAGTTGAAGCCCAACCCCCAGGGTATGATGAAGTGGGGACGCAGCCTTCCTCCACACCTACAGTGCCCCGTACATTAGACAGGGCCCCTGCCCTAACACACACTGTTAAACTTAAGCCCTAACCCTATCACCAAACCAAACCCTTAGTAAGCCCTGAATCTAACTCCTAACAGTAACCCTAATCCCTGACCCTTACTCTTGCCTCTCACCCTAATCCTAAACCCAACCACTAAACCTAATCCTAATCTCTAACCCTAACAGTAATCCTAACCTTAATTCTAACCTAAAACCCTAACCCCTAAACCTAATCCTAGTCCCTAACACCTAACCTTACCCTAAACCAAATTCCAATTCTCAGACTTCTTCAATTCAAAAACTTAAAAAAGCTTACAATCCACCAATGCCGTGTGTGAGATGAGGGTCCGCCCCTATGTCCTGCATGACAGGCAGGCGCCAATGCCCAGGGTACTATGGAGTGGGGTCCTGGGGTCTGTAGGCTTGCTAAACTCCAGTTTGGAAGAATTGCTATAGTCATATATAGGGATGCTTACATTTACTTATAGAAAGCAACTATTGGTGTGTGATTTGTAGGCTTGCCTTACTCTAGTTTGGATGAAGAAGCTGAATCATATATAGGAATATTAGCTTTGAGTTAGAGGAAGCATCTATGGGGGGTGCTTTTTTGGCTTGTTAAACTCTGGTTTGGAAGAAGTTGGAGAGTCTTATGTAGGAACGATATCATTCATTCAGAGAAAGCAATTATAGGGAGTTGGTTTGTAGGCTTGCTAAGCTCTAGTTTGGAGGAAGGCGAGAGTCATATATAGGAACGCTTACGTTCACGTAAAGCGTCTACGGGGGGACGGATTCTAGGCTTCCTAAACTCTAGCTTGGAAAAAGAGGACAGTTATGTATAGGAACTCTCGGCGGGGGATTTGTAGAATTGCTAAAATCTTAGATTGGAAAAGTTGCGAGAGTCATACATAGGAATGTTAACATTCACTCAATGAAAGCAACTATAAGGGGTGCTTTCCAGGCTGGCTACACTCTAATTTGGAAAAAGTGCGACAGTCATATATAGGAAGGCTTATATTCACTCAGACAAAGCAATTATGTGTAGGTGTATAGTAGGCATGCTAACTCTAGTTTGGAAAATTTCGAGAGCCATGTATAGGAAAGCTTACAGTAACTTAGAGAAAGCAACGAATGGGGGTGGAGTTCAGGCTTGCTAAACTCTAGTTTGGAGGAAGTGCCATAGTCATATATAGGAACGCTTAGATTCATTCAGAGAAAACAGCTGTCGGGGATTGGTTTGTAGACTTAACTCTAGTTTGGAAGAAGTGCGAGAGACATATATAGGAATGTTTACATTGACTCAAAGAAAGCAACTATGGGGGAGTGTTATTTTGGCATGCCAGATGCTAGTTAGGAAGAAGTACAAGACTCATATATAGGAACGCTTACATTCACACACCAAGAGCAACTACGGAGTAGTGTCAGATAGACATGTTAAAGTCTAGCTTGGGAGAAGTTCCAGAGTTCTATATAGGAAAGGTAACAGCCACTTTGAAAAAGCAAGTCTTGGCGGGTGGTTGGTAGGCCTGCAAAACCCTGTTTTGGTTGAAGTGTGAGAGTCATATATGAGAACGCTTACATTCACTCAGAGAAAGCAACGATGGGGTTGTTTGTAGGCTTACTAAACTGCAGTTTGGAAGAAGCACAAGAATCACATATAGGAACACATACATTTTGACGCACTGAAAGTAACTATGGGGTGGTGTTTTATAGGCATGCTAAACTCTAGTTTGGACGAAGTTTGAGAATCACATATAAGAAAGCTTAGAGTCACTTAGAGAAAGCAAATCTCTGGGTGTGGAATGTAGGCCTGCTAAACTCTATTTTGGTTTAAGAGTGAGAGTCATATATGGGAAGGCTTACATTCCCTCAGAGAAAGCAACGACGGTGTGGTGGATTGTAGGCATAGTAAACTCTAGTTTGGAAGAAGTAGGAGAATGATATATGGGAACGCTTACATTCACGTAGAGAAAGCAATTATGGGGTGGCGTTTTTGTAGCCATGCTAATCTCTAGTTTGGAAGAAGTTAAGGAGTAATATATAGGAAAGGGTACAGTCATAGAAACCAACTCTCGGGGGATGTTTTGTACACCTGCAAAACTCCAGTTTGGAAGAAGGGGGAGAGTCATATTGGGGACCGCGTGCATTCACTCAGAGAAATCAACGATGGGATTGTGATTTGTAGGCATAGTCAACTCTAGTTTGGAAGAAGTACGAGAATCGTATATAGCAAAGCTTACCTTCACGCAGAGAAAGCAACTATGGAGTGATGTTTGTATGCCTACTAAAATATAGTTTGGAGGAAGTTCGAGAGCCATATCTGGGAAGCTTACAGTCACTTAGAGAAAGCAACTCTCAGGGGGTGTTTCGTAGGCCTACTAAACTCTATTTTCAATGAAGTGTTAGAATAATATATGGGAACTCAGTGAAAGCAACGTTATGGTTGTGGTTCCTAGGCATACTAACCTGTAATTTGGAAGAAGCAAGAGAATCACATAGAGAATCAAACTCTATTTTGGTTGAAGTGTGAGAGTCATATATGGGAACGCTTACATTCACTCAGAGAAAACAACGTTTGGGTGGTGGTTTGTAGGGCATACTAAACTGTAGTTTGGAAGAAGTACGAGAGTCCTATATAGGAACACTTACATTCACGCAGAGAAAGCACTTATGGCGTCAGGTTTTGTAGGCATGCTAAACTGCAGTTTGGAAGAAGTTGGAGAACCTTATACAGGAAAGATTACCGTCACCTAGGGAAAGCAACTCTCGGGAGATTGTTTGTACGCATGCTAAACTCTAATTTGGATGAAGTGTGAGAGTCAAACACGGGACCGCTTACATTCCCTCAGAGAAACAACATTGGGGTGGTTTTTGTAGGCATACTAAATAGTTTGGAAGAAGTACGAGAATGATATTTGGGAACGCTTACATTCACACAGAGAAAGCAACTACGGGGTGGTGTTTTGTAAGCATGCTATAGTTTGGAAGAAGTTCTAAACCTGAACAGTCACTTACAGAAAGCAACTCTTGGTGGGTGATTTTTAGGTCTGCTAAATTGTATTTTGAAAGAAGTACCAGAGTCATATATACTAATGCTTACATTCATGCAAAGAAAAAACTATGGGGTGATGTTTTGTGGGCATGTTAACCTGTAGTTTGGAAGAAGTTGGAGAGTCTTATTTAGGAAAGCTTACAGTCACCTAGAGAAAGCAACTCTCGGGAGATCCTTTCTTGGCCTGCTAAACTCTACTTTGCATCAATTGTGAGACTCAAACATGGGAATGCTTTCATTCATTCAGAGAATGCAACGTTTGGGTGGTGGTTTGTAGGCATTCTAAACTGTATTTTGGAGGAAGTACGAGAGTCATATATCTGAACGCTTACATTCAGGCAGAGAAAGCAACTCTGGGGTCGTATTTTGTTGGCGTGCTAAACTGTGATTTGGAAGAAGTTTGAGAGTCTTATATAGGAAAGATTACAGTGACACAGAGAAAACAACTCTCGGAAGTTTATTGGTAGGCCTGCTAACCTCTAATTTGGATGAAATGTGAGAATGCTTGCATTCATTCACTCAGAGAAAGAAACATTATCGTGATGGTTTGCAGGCATAGTAACTGTAGTTGGGAAGAAGTAGGAGAGTCATATATATGAACGGTTACATTCACGCAGAGAAAGCAACTGTGGGGTGGCGTATGTATGCATGTTAATCTGTAGTTTGGAGGAAGTGCGAGAGTCGTATCTGGGGAAAATTACAGTCACTTAGAGAAAGGAACCATCTTGGGCTGGTTTGTAGATCTGCTAAATTCTATTTTGGAAACAGAGTGTGAGTCATATATGGGAACGCTTATGTTCACTCAGAGAAAGCAACCACGGTGTGGTGTTTTGTTGGCATGGTGTAGTTTGAAAGAAGTTGGAGATTCTTATATAGGAAAGTTTACAGTCGCCTAGAGAAAGCAACTCACAGGGTGTGGTTTGTAGGCCTGCTAAACTCTAATTTAGATGAAGTGAGAGAGGCATATATATGAACGCTTATATGGACGCAGAGAAAGTAACTATGGGGTGGTGTTTTGTAGGCATGCTAAAATATAGTTTGGAAGAAGTTCGATAGCAGACAGTCACTTAGAGAAAGCAACTCTTGGCGGTGGATTTTTCTGTCTGCTAAATTGTATTCTGAAAGAAGTACCAGAGTCATATATACAAACGCTTACATTCATGCAGAGAAAGCAACTGTGGGGTGGTGTTTTCTAGGCATGCTAAACTCTAGTTTGGACGAAGTTTGAGAATCACATATAAGAAAGCTCAGAGTCACTTAGAGAAAGCAAATCTCTGGGTGTGGAATGTAGGCGTGCTAAACTCTATTTTGGTTTAAGAGTGAGTCATATATGGGAAGGCTTACTTTCACTCAGAGAAAGCAACGATGATGTGGTGGTTTGTAGGCATAGTAAACTCTAGTTTGGAAGAAGTAGGAGAATGATATATGGGAACGCTTACATTCATCCAGAGAAAGCAATTATGCGGTGGCTTTTTTGTAGCCATGCTAATCTCTATTTTGCAAGAAGTTAAAGAGTAATATATAGGAAACCATACAGTCATTTATAGAAACCAACTTTCGGGGGATGGTTTGTAGGCCTGCAAAACTCTACTTTGGAAGAAGGGAGAGAGTCATATTGGGGACCGCGTACATTCACTGAGAGATATCAACGATGGGGTTGTGGTTTGTAGGCATACTAAACTCTAGTTTGGAGGAAGTACGAGAATCGTATATAGGAACGCTTACATTCATGCAGAGAAAGCAACTATGGAGTGATGTTTGTATGCCTACTAAACTATAGTTTGGAGGATGTTCGAGAGTCATATCTGGGAAGCTTACAGTCATTTAGAGAAAGCAACTCTCTGGGGGTGGTTCGTAGGCCTGCTAAACTCTATTTTCAATGAAGTGTTAGAATCATATACAGGAACGCTTACATTCACTCAGAGAAAGCAACGTTGGGGTGGCCGTTTGTGAGCATACTAAACTCTACTTTGGAAGAGGTACGAGAGACATATATAGGAACGCTTACATTAACACAGAGAAAGCAAATACGGGGTGCTGTAGTGCAGGCATGCTAAACTATAGATTGGAACAAGTTCGAAAGCTGACAGTCACTTAGAGAAAGCAACTCTTGGCGGGTGATTTTTAGGTCTGCTAAATTGTATTTTGAAAGATGTACCAGAGTCATATATACAAACGCTTACATTCATGCAGAGAAAGAAATTATGGGGTGATGTGCTGTGGGCATGCTAAACTGCAGTTTGGAAGGAGTTCAAGAGTGTTATATAGGATAGCTTACAGTCACCTAGAGAAAGCAACACTCGGGACAGCTTTGCAAGCCTCTATACACTAATTAGCAGCAATTGTGAGAGTCAAATATGGGAACGCTTACATTCTCTCAGAGAACACAACGTTTGGGTGGTGGTTTGTAGGCATAATAACTGTTGTTCGGAAGAAGTAGGAGAGTCATATATAGGAACGGTTACATTCACGCAGAGAAAGAAACTGTTGGGTGGCGTATGTACGCATGTTAATCTATACTTTCGAGGAAGTTCGAGAGTCATATCTGGGGAAAATTGCAGTCACTTAGAGAAAGCAACCATCGGGGGCCGTTTTGTAGATCTGCTAAATTCTATTTTTGAAGAAGAGTGAGAGTCATATATCGGAACGCTTATATTCACTTAGAGAAATCAACGATGGGGCAGTGTTTCCTTGGCATGCTAAACTGTAGTTTGGAAGAAGTTTGCGAGTCTTGTATAAGAAAGCTTACAGTCACCTTGCGAAAGTAACTCTCGGCAGATTGTTTCTAAGCATGCTAAATTCTAATTTGCATCAATTGTGAGAGTCAAACATGGGAACGCTTACATTCACTCAGAGAACGCAACGTTTGGGTGGTGGTTTGTAAGCATTCTAAACTGTATTTTGGAGGAAGTAGGAGAGTCATATATACGAATGCTTACATTCACGCAGAGAAAGCAACTCTGGTCGTATTTTGTTGGCATGCTAAACTGTGGTTTGGAAGAAGTTCGAGAGCCTTATATAGGAAAGATTACAGTGACACAGAGAAAACAACTCTCTGTAGTTTCTTGGTAGGTCTGCTAAACTGTGATTTGGATGAAGTGTGAGAACGCTTGCATTCACTCAGAGAAAGAACTTTGTCGTGGTGGTTTGTAGGAATAACAACTGTAGTTCGAAGAAGTAGGAGAGTCATATATGAACGGTTACATTCACGCAGAGAAAACAACTGTGGGGTGGCGTGTGTAATCATCATAATCTGTAGTTTGGAGGAAGTTCGAGAGTCATATCTGGGGAAAATTAGAGTCACGTAGAGAATTGGAACCATCGGGTGTTGTGTAGGTCTGCTAAATTCTATTTTGGAAGAAGAGTGAGAGTCATATATGGGAACGCTTATGTTCACTCAGAGAAATCAACGATGGGGCGCTGTATTGTTGGCATGCTAAACTGTAGTTTGGAAGAAGTTCGAGAGTCTTATATAGGAAAGTTTACAGTCACCTAGAGAAAGCAACTCACAGGAGGTGGTTTGTAGGCCGCTAAACTCTAATTTGGATGGTGAAAGAGGCTATATGGATACGCTTCATTCACTCAGAGAAAGGTAAGTTGAGGTGGCGGTTTTTAGGTATACTAAACTTCAGTTTGGAAGAAGTACGAGAGTCATATATATGAACGCTTATATGGACGCAGAGAAAGCAACTATGGGGTGGTGTTTTGTAGGCATGCTAAAATATAGTTTGGAAGAAGTTCGAAAGCAGACAGTCACTTAGAGAAAGCAACTCTTGGCGGTAGATTTTTAGGTCTGCTAAATTGTATTTTGAAAGAAGTACCAGTGTCATATATACAAACGCTTACATTCATGCAGAGAAAGCATCTGTGGGGTGGTGTATTGTAGGCATGCTAAAATCTAGTTTGGACGAAGTTTGAGAATCACATATAAGAAAGCTTAGAGTCACTTAGAGAAAGCAAATCTCTGGTTGTGGAATGTAGGTGCGCTAAACTCTATTGTGGTTTAAGACTGAGCGTCATATATGGAAAGGGTTACATTCACTCAGAGAAAGCAACGATGGTGTGGTGGTTTGTAGGCATACTAAACTCTAGTTTGGAAGAAGTAGGAAAATGATATTTGGGAACGCTTACATTCATGCAGAGAAAGCAATTATGGGGTGGCTTTTTTGTACCCATGCTAATCTCTAGTTTGGAAGAAGTTATATAGGAAAGCGTACACTCATTTATAGAAACCAACTTTCGGGGGATGGATGGTAGGCCTGCAAAACTCTACTTTGGAAGAAGGGGGAGAGTCATATTGGGGACCACGTACATTGACTCAGAGAAATCAAGGATGGGGTTGTGTTTTGTAGGCATACTAAACTCTAGTTTGGAGGAAGTACGAGAATCATATATAGGAACGCTTACATTCATTCAGAGAAAGCAACTATGGAGTGATGTTTGTATGCCTGCTAAACTATAGTTTGGAGGATGTTCGAGAGTCATATCTGGGAAGCTTACAGTCATTTAGAGAAAGCAACTCTCTGGGGGTGGTTCGTAGGCCTGCTAAACTCTATTTTCAATGAAGTGTTAGAATCATATACAGGAACGCTTACATTCACTCAGAGAAAGCAACGTTGGGGTGGTGGTTTGTAGGTATACTAACCTGTAGTTTGGAAGAAGCAAGAGAATCACATATAGAACCGCTTACATTCAGGCACTGAAAGCCACTATGGGGTCGTGTTTTTAGGCATGCTAAACTGTAGTTTGGAAGAAGTTTGAAAGCTGTCACTTAGAGAAAGAAACTCTCTGCGGGTGATTTTTTAGGTCTGCTAAATTGTATTTTGAAATAAGTACCAGAGTCATCGTTACAAACGGTTACATTCATGCAGAAAGAAACTATGGGGTGATGTTTTGTGGGCATGCTAAACTGCCCACAAAACTTCGAAGAAGTTCGAGAGTCTTATATAGGAAAGCTTACAGTCACCTAGAGAAAGCAACTCTCGGGAGATGGATTCTAAGCCTGCTAAACTAATTTGCACCGATTGTTAAAGTCAAACATGGGAAGGTTTACATCCACTCAGAACGCAACGTTTGGGTTGTGGTTTGTGGCCATAATAACTGTAGTTCGGAAGAAGTAGGAAAGTCATATATATGAACGGTTACATTCACGCAGAGAAAGCAACTGTTGGGTGGCGTGTGTACGCGTGCTAATCTATAGTTTGGAGGAAATTCCAGAGTCATATCTAGGGAAAATTACAGTCACATAGCTAAATCAACCATCGGGGACTGGTTTGTAGGTCTGCTAAATTCTATTTTGGAAAAAGAGATTCCTATAAGGGAATGCTTATGTTCACTCAGAGAAAGCAACGATGCGGTGGTGTATTGTTGGCATGCTAAACTGTAGTTTGGAAGAAGTTCGAGAGTTTTATATAGGAAAGCTTACATTCACCTAGAGAAAACAACTCTCAGGATGTGGTTTATAGGCCTGGTGAACTCTAATTTGGATCAAGTGTGAGAGTCATACATACGAGTTCCAAAATACAGTTTAGTATGCGTACAAACCACCAGCCCAACATTGCTTTCTCTGAGTGGATATAGGCCTTCCCTTATATGAATCTCGGACTGCTTTCAAAATGCAATTTGCCGGACCTACAAAACACCGCCCGAGAGTTGCTTTCTCTCACTATAAGCTTTCTTATATATGACTTTGGAACATAGTTTAGCATGCCAACAAAAGGCCACCCCATAGTTTGCGTGAATGTAAGCGTTCCTATGCATCACGCTCGTACTTCTTCCAAAGTATAGTACACCTACAAACCACCTCCCCAACGTTGCTTTTTCTGAGTGAATGTAAGCATTCTTTTATTCTCGTACTTCCTCCAAACTCCAGTTTAGTGTGACTAAAAACCACCACCGCAACCCTGCTTTCTCTGAGTGAATGTTAGCGTTCCTGTTTATGATTCACACTTCATCCAAAATAGAATTTAGCAGAACTACAAACCGGCCCCCAAGGGTTGCTTTCTCTATGAGACTGTAAGTTTTCCTATTACTCTTAACTTCTTCGCAACTAGAGATTTGCATGCCTACAAAACACCACCCCATAGTTGCCTTCTCTGCGTGAATGTAAGCACTCATATATATGACTCTGCTACTTCTTCCAAAATACAGTTTAGTATGCTTACAAACAACCAACCAAACGTTGCGTTCTCTGAGAGAATGTTAGCGTTCCCAAGTATGACTGTTCCAAATGATGCAAAGTAGAGTTTAGCAGGCTTACAAACTATCTCTCGAAAGTTGCTTCCTCTGGGGGACTGTAAGCTTTCCTATAAAAGACTGTCGAACTTCTTCAAAACTACATTTCAGCACACCAACAAAACATCACCACATAGTTTCTTTCTCAGCATAAATATAAGCGATTTTATATATGACTCTGGTACTTCTTTCAAAATACAATTTAGCAGACCTCAAAATCAACCGCCGAGAGTTGCCTTCTCTAAGTCACTGTCAGCTTTCGAACTTCTTCCAAATTATCTTTTAGCAGGCCTACAAAACACCACCCCATAGTGGCCCTCTCTGCGTGAATGTAAGCGCTCATATATATGACTCTGCTACTTCCAAAATACCGTTGAGTATGCTTACAAACAACCACCCAAACGTTAAGTTCTCTGAGAGAATGTTAGCGTTCCCATGTATGACAGTCACAAATGATGCAAGGTAGAGTTTAGCAGGCTTACAAACCATCTCTCGAAAGTTGCTTCCTCTAGGGGACTGTAAGCTTTCCTATAAAAGACTGTCGATCTTCTTCGAAACTACATTTCAGCACGCCAACAAAACATCACCACATAGTTTTTCTCAGCATAAATGCAAGAGATTTTATATATGACTCTGGTACTTCTTTCAAAATACAATTTAGCAGGCCTCAAAATCAACCGCCGAGAGTTGCATTCTCTAAGTCACTGTCAGCTTTCGAACTTCTTCGAAATTATATTTTAGCATACCTACAAAACACCACCCCATAGTTGCTTTCTCTGCGTCCATATAAGCGTTCATATATATGACTCTCGTACTTCTTCCAAACTGGAGTTTAGTATACCTACAAACCGGCACCCCAATTTACCTTTCTCTGAGTGAATGAAGCGTATCCATGTTTGCCTCTTTCACTTCATCCAAATTAGAGTTTAGCGGCCTACAAACCACCTCCTGTGAGTTGCTTTCTCTAGGTGACTGTAAACTTTCCTATATAAGACTCTCGAACTTCTTCCAAACTACAGTTTAGCATGCCAACAATACAGCGCCCCATCGTTGATTTCTCTGAGTGAACATAAGCGTTCCCATATATGACTCTCACTCTTCTTCCAAAATAGAATTTAGCAGACCTACACAACACCCGATGGTTCCAATTCTCTACGTGACTCTAATTTTCCCCAGATATGACTCTCGAACTTCCTCCAAACTACAGATTATGATGATTACATACGCCACCCCACAGTTGCTTTCTCTGCGTGAATGCAACCGTTCATATATGACTCTCCTACTTCTTTTGAACTATAGCATTTATTCCTACAAACCATCACGACAACGTTCTTTCTCTGAGTGAATGCAAGCGTTCTCACACTTCATCCAAATTACAGTTTAGCAGACCTACCAACAAACTACAGAGAGTTGTTTTCTCTGTGTCACTGTAATCTTTCCTATGTAAGGCTCTCGAACTTCTTCCAAACCACAGTTTAGCATGCCAACAAAATACGATCACAGAGTTGCTTTCTCTGCGTGAATGTAACCGTTCATATATATGACTCTCCTACTTCTTCTGAACTACAGTTATTATGCCTACAAACCACCACCCAAACGTTGTGTTCTCTGAGTGAATGTAAGCGTTCCCATGTTTGACTCTCACAATTGCTGCTAGTTAGAGTTTAGCAGGCTTGCAAAGCTCTCCTGAGTGTTGCTTTCTCTAGGCGACTGTAAGCTATCCTATATAACACTCTCGAACTTCTTCCAAACTGCAGTTTAGCATGCCCACAACACATCACCCCTTAGTTTCTTTCTACGCATGAATGTAAGCGTTTGTATATAAGACTCTGACACGTCTTTGAAAATACAATTTAGCAGACTTAAAAAAATCACCCGCCAAGAGTTGCTTTCTCTAAGTGACTGTCAGCTTTCGAACTTCTTCCAATCTATAGTTTAGCATGCCTGCACTACAGCACCCCGTATTTGCTTTCTCTGTGTTAATGTAAGCGTTCGTATTTATGTCTCTCGTACCTCTTCCAAAGTAGAGTTTAGTATGCTCACAAACGGCCACCCCAACGTTGCTTTCTCCGAGTGAATGTAAGCGTTCCTGTATATGATTTTAACACTTCATTGAAAATAGAGTTTAGCAGGCCTACGAACCACCCCCCCCCCGAGAGTTTCTTTCTCTAAATGACTGTAAGCTTCCCAGATATGACTCTCAGACATCCTCCAAACTATAGTTTAGTAGGCATACAAACACTCCATAGTTGCCATCTCTGCGTGAATGTAACCGTTCATATATATGACTTTCCTACTTCTTCCGAACTACAGTTATTATGGCCACAAACTACAACCCAAACCTTGCATTCTGAGTGGATGTAAACCTTCCCATATTTGACTTTAACAGTTGGTGCAAATTAGCAGGCTTAGAAACCATCTCCCGAGAGTTGCTCTCTCTAGGTGACTGTAAGCTTTGCTATATAAGATTCTAAACTTCCTCCAAACTATAGTTTAGTAGGCATACAAATATCACTCCATAGTTGCTTTCTCTGCATGAATGTAAGCGTTCCTATATATGATTCTCGTACTTCCTCCAAACTAGAGTTTAGTATGCCTACAAAACACAACCCCATCCTTGATTTCTCTGAGTCAATGTACGTAGTCCCCAATATGACTCTCCCTCTTCTTCCAAAGTAGAGTTTTGCAGGCCTACCGTCCATCCCCCGAAAGTTGGTTTCTATAAATGACTGTACGCATTCCTATATAACTTCTTCCAAACTAGAGATTAGCATGGGTACAAAAAAGCCACCCCAGAATTGCTTTCTCTGCATGAATGTAAACGTTCCCAAATATCATTTTCCTACTTCTTCCAAACTAGAGTTTAGTATGCCTACAAACCACCACATCATCGTTGCTTTCTCTGAGTGAATGTAACCCTTTCCATATATGACTCTCAATCTTAAACAAAAATAGAATTTAGCACGCCTACATTCCACACCCAGAGATTCGCTTTCTCTAAGTTACTCTAAGCTTTCTTATATGTGATTTTCAAACTTAGTCCAAACTAGAGTTTAGCACGCCTAGAGAACACCACCGCACAGTTGCTTTCTCTGCATGAATGTAAGCGTTTGTATATATGACACTGGTACTTCTTTCAAAATACAATTTAGCAGACCTAAAAATCTACTGCCAAGAGTTGCTTTCTCTAAGTGACTGTCTGCTTTCGAACTTCTTCCAAACTATATTTTAGCATGCCTACAAAACACCACCCCATAGTTGCTTTCTCTGCGTCCACATAAGCGTTCATATATATGACTCTCGTACTTCTTCCAAACTGAAGTTTAGTATACCTAAAAACCGCCACCCCAACTTACCTTTCTCTGAGTGAATGAAGCGTATCCATATAGTCTCTTTCACTTCATCCAAATTAGAGTTTAGCGGCTTACAAACCACCTCCTGTGAGTTGCTTTCTCTAGGTGACTGTAAACTTTCCTATATAAGACTCTCGAACTTCTTCCAAACTACAGTTTAGCATGCCAACAATACAGCGCCCCATCGTTGATTTCTCTGAGTGAACATAAGCGTTCCCATATATGACTCTCACTCTTTTTCCAAAATAGAATTTAGCAGACCTACACACCAGCCCCCGATGGTTCCTTTCTCTAAGTGACTCTAATTTTCCCCAGATATGACTCTCGAACTTCCTCCAAACTACAGATTATGATGATTACACACGCCACCCCACAATTGCTTTCTCTGCGTGAATGTAACCGTTCATATATGACTCTCCTACTTCTTCGAACTACAGTTGTTATTCCTACAAACCACCACGACAAAGTTCTTTCTCTGAGTGAATGCAAGCATTCTCACACTTCATCCAAATTACAGTTTAGCAGGCCTACCAACAAACTACAGAGAGTTGTTTTCTCTGTGTCACTGTAATCTTTCCTATATAAGGCTCTCGAACTTCTTCCAAACCACAGTTTAGCATGCCAACAAAATACGACCACAGAGTTGCTTTCACTGCGTGAATGTAAGCATTCGTATATATGACTCTCCTACTTCCTCCAAAATACAGTTTAGAATGCTTACAAACCACCACCCAAACGTTGCGTTCTCTGAGTGAATGTAAGCATTCCCATGTTTGACTCTCACAATTGATGCAAATTAGAATTTAGCATGCTTAGAAACAATCTGCCGAGAGTTACTTTCGCAAGGTGACTGTAAGCTTTCTTATACAAGACTCGCAAACTTCTTCCAAACTACAGTTTAGCATGCCAAGGAAACACTGCCCCATCGTTGATTTCTCTAAGTGAATATAAGCGTTCCGATATATGACTCTCACTCTTCTTCAAAAATAGAATTTAGCAGATCTACAAAACGGCCCCCGATGGTTGCTTTCTCTAAGTGACTGCAATTTTCCCCAGATATGACTCTCGAACTTCCTCGAAAGTATAGATTAACATGCGTACATACGCCACCCAACAGTTTCTTTCTCTGCGTGAATGTAACCGTTCCTATATATGACTCTCCTACTTCTTCCGAACAACAGTTATTATGCCTACAAACCACCACCCAAACGTTGTGTTCTCTGAGAGAATGTAAGTGTTCCCATATTTGACTCTCACAATTGCTGCTAATTAGTGTTTAGAGGCTTGCAAAGCTGTCCCGAGTGTTGCTTTCTCTAGGTGACTGTAAGCTATCCTATATAACACTCTTGAACACTTTCCAAACTGCAGTTTAGCATGCCCACAAACATCACCCCATAGTTTCTTTCTCTGCATGAATGTAAGCGTTTGTATATATGACTCTGGTACGTCTTTGAAAATACAATTTAGCAGACCTAAAAATCACCCGCCAAGAGTTGCTTTCTCTAAGTGACTGTCAGCTTTCGAACTTGTTCCAATCTATAGTTTAGCATGCCTGCACTACAGCACCCCGTATTTGCTTTCTCTGTGTTAATGTAAGCGTTCCTATATATGTCTCTCGTACCTCTTCCAAAGTAGAGTTTAGTATGCTCACAAATGGCCACCCCAACGTTGCTTTCTCTGAGTGAATGTAAGCGTTCCTGTATATGATTCTAACACTTCATTGAAAATAGAGTTTAGCAGGCCTACGAACCACCCCCAGAGAGTTGCTTTCTCTAAATGACTGTAAGCTTCCCAGATATGACTCTCGAACATCCTCCAAACTATAGTTTAGTAGGCATACAAACATCACTCCATAGTTGCTTTCTCTGCATGAATGTAAGCGTTCCTATATACGATTCTCGTACTTCCTCCAAACTAGAGTTTAGTATGCCTACAAACCACAACCCCATCGTTGATATCTCTCAGTGAATGTACGCGGTCCCCAATATGACTCTCTCCCTTCTTCCAAAGTAGAGTTTTGCAGGCCTACAAACCATCCCCCGAAAGTTGGTTTCTATAAATGACTGTACGCTTTCCTATATATTACTCTTTAACTTCTTGCAAAATAGAGATTAGCATGGCTACAAAAAAGCCACCGCATAATTGCTTTCTCTGGATGAATGTAAGCGTTCCCATATATCATTCTCCTACTTCTTCCAAACTA